>NC_044566.1:32252070-32338198 GCF_007565055.1 Rhinopithecus roxellana
GTATGTGTGTGTGTGTACACATAGGTGTGTGTATATATATCTTTATTCAGTCATCTAAATTTCAACATATGTGGTAGCTTGCCTTGTTCATTAGCCACTTGATAATATGGATATAGAGATGTGTTAATTTGCTGAGGAGACACTGAGGTACAGAGGAGTTGGGTGC
Organism: Rhinopithecus roxellana; assembly: GCF_007565055.1. Taxonomy (NCBI): domain Eukaryota; kingdom Metazoa; phylum Chordata; class Mammalia; order Primates; family Cercopithecidae; genus Rhinopithecus; species Rhinopithecus roxellana. Next base: position 32,252,237 of record NC_044566.1, read on the forward strand.
TATGTCCATGCATAAAATAGCTTATTCTTGGAGTCAACCTCAGTTTTAACAATTTCTTGTCCAACTCTCTTTCTGTTCCAGCTTCTGAAAGGCCCATAATGTCATAACCATTGATGTGAAATGGATATCAAGATAAAACTCCATTATTTAATAACCTAAAAATATAAACCATTTTTCAGAAGCTAAATGAATTAAGTAGTCTTATAAATTATTAATCTCTAAAGAACATTAAAAAAGAACACTAAGAATTTTAAAATACTTTGTGCCAGAAAAAGTTGTTTTGAGCTCTTCTATTAATCCATCCACCTTAATCTTTTAAACAAGAGATAATCATTCATCTGTTCATTCATCAATATCTATGATTGCAGATTCAATCATGGAAAAGCCTGTCTTTTGTTTTTTGGGTAACTTTAAGCTGATGGAGTAAATGAGGTATGCATATAAATAACACTGTTACAGGACATCTCATGTTAAAGATTGAAAATTGCACATATAAAGTAAAAATGAAAGTTGAAGACAATAATTAAAAAGATTAAGAATGGTTTCCTGAAAAAGAAAATGTTTGATGTGGTTCTTAAAGAAAGAACCAAACTAAAAATTCCAGCAAAGGGAAAAGAACATAGTAAGCAGAGAGAGTCTCCAAGTAAAGTCACGTCAGCAAAAATACAAGAATTCAATTTCCAGAGTTTTTGTTTCAATATGTCTAGAGTCGGGCCTGAGAATTTCCATACCTAACAAGTCATGGTGCTGCTGGTCCAAAGATTACACTTAGAGAAGAATTGCTCCAAAGTAGGTTTTCCCTTGGTGTGGTCAGATGGTTGCTGGGAATCCTGGGACTACCCTGTTTGTTGGTATCTGGATCACATGCCCAGCCCAAACTAATCATTAAAGCCTGGATGTTTCAGATGGTCAAACTTGGATCATATGCTCAGACCTGTATCTGAAGACAAGGTCATATGGACTGAGGAAAGCAAAGACCCACAAAGGATATTTTGGATACTATTACAGAAGAAGGCTGGAGGGCAGCACTGGGCAAACACAAACATCACATATTCACCAATGTCCTCTAATTCACAGCTCGACTTTGATTTGAGGAGTAGGATGGTTAAGGACATCAGAAAGAATTTCACAGAGAAAAGGGTCGAAACAGAACATGCAAAACCAGAAAGGTAAAAATAATCAAGGTGGGGTGTGAGATATATTGTTCCAAAGTAATTTATTATCTACTTAAAAAAGAAACTGTGCCATTTCTGACAACATGAATTAATCTGGAGGACATTATGCTAAGTGAAATAAGCCAGGCACAGAGAGACAAATGCTGCATGGCTTCTCTTATACGTGGAATCTAAAGTGATGAAACACACAGAAGCAGAGAGTAGAATGGTGATTACAAGGGACTGGAAGGAAGGAGAAATGGGGGTATGGGTGAGAAGGTACAAAGTTTCAGTTATGTAAAATAAACATCTGGCAATCTGTACAACATAGATTACATGCCTGGTGATTAGCAATACTCTAATTAATAATATTGTATTAAATGCTTTAAAATTTGCTAAGACGGTAGATCTTATGTCAAGTGCTCATACCCCAAAAAGGAAAAAATAAATTTGTTTTTAGAAACAGCAATAAATGGGGCTGGGGGAAATTTGTGAAGATACTGGATAAGATTATGGCACTGATAATGACAATGGTCTGATGACCTCACAGGTATACATGTATCTCCAAACACATTATATTGTATATGCTAAATATTTACAGCTTTAGTACATCAATCATACCTTAACAAAGCAGCTAAAACTTTATTATTTAAGTGGGGAAGCTTTTAGGAATTAAAGGGAGCGTCATTAACAACATCAGGACAATAGGTGAAAACAGAAACTGTCCTATACAAACCAGAACTTATGGTTATCTCAATCATGGATTTTGGGGGAGTGGAGAGAATTAAAACTAAAAATATCTGCTGGAACATGTTCAAAAAGAAAACAATGTCTTGCTGAGTGGTTTAGAATTTGTGTTCTGGACAAAGCGTTTTCGTCATCATTCCTATCTTATAGATGGGGTTAGTGAAGTGAGAGAATTACTGCTCATAGCCATGTCAGAGTGAACATTGATGTAACCTAGTGGACATCTACGTTTAACCACTTAGATGACTTTGACACTAGACTTCAGCCTTTAAGCTTCTCTGATTTATATTTTAAATATAAATGTCTTAGAGTCAGAGACTGTCAATGGGGTTTGATGGGCCATTTTGGGCCATTTTGATTATTTATAGTTTTTGATAATTAATTTGCATAAACATTTATTTTTATCAGCGTATTTAATTAGTTTGACCACAATCTGAATCCTGAGGAACAAAGTGAAAAAATTTTAAATCCTTTAGATGACTTACCTGAGCTCAGTTTCCATCATGCCAAAATCTATTTGTCCTTCGGGCCCTATGGTCATTATATATACACCTGCTTATACCCTAGACAGCATTTTAAAGCTATTTTCATTGAATAGTATATGATACTAAGTGCACTCATGTTAATATATGTTATCACAAAATTTATTGTTATTACTATATATATATCATGTATATATATCTATAGATATGTCATATATAGATATAGATATAGATATATATCCCTGTCAATAATAACTTTAAGTGACTGGAAACTTTACTGAAATGTGGCGTTTTGACTTCAAAATGTAATGGTGTCCATCATAACTTGGAAGAGTATATACATTTTCAAAACCCTTCAACGTATAAAAAAACCACAGTGATTGAGAGGAAACTACTGCTATTTATTTGCAAATTACTTGCTGAAAATGTAGTTTAGTATCAACTTGTTGCACAGCTGAAGAAGGGCAGCATTCACTTTGTGTTCTATGTGAGTAGAAATCACACAATCGTACAACATGGTTGATCCTCAGCTACATTCAAAATTTCCCAAAAGGTATAGCTCTTTATTGCAGATGCTGGGTTCTTTTTGGTTTTTACATTTTATTAGTCACTATTACAACAAAATGTTCTTTATGAAGCTTTTTATAAATCTAGAAAATAGTCTTCCTTGGCAAAAATGATTTCTGCTAGTCTAAGTGGAGCAAGCTCTAAGAACCCTGAATGTTGATCTGAATTATTTCATAAGCATCCTTTCCAGAAACACATTGACAAAGGTCCCAGAATGCCTGGATGGCCCTGAGACCACAGTCTCCCCATGAGACTGTGATAAAGTTACTCATTTTTACAGCATTAACTTGAGAAGTTATAGGAAAATACGTTTTCTTCTTTGGACTCACAGTTAGCTATACAACAGCAATAGATAGAAAGCTCCCATTTGCTGGCAGAGGAGTGTCCCACTAACAAAAAAAAAAAAAAAAAAAATGCGCGTGGAGGAAAAAAACAATACAACATACTAAAGCACACTTGAATTTTGAGCCTGTGAAAACTTAGTGTCCAAACACAGGTAAAATGGTTTCCAAATAAATTGACCATCTGAGGAATATTTTCCACACATTTTAGTGCTATTGGAAATGGATAATTTGAGAACAAGTGGGGAAAACAAAGGAATAATTCTTTAAGCAGGCATGTTCTCTTGTAATCTTGCCCTTGTGAAAAACTGCCCGCAAGCATGTTTAAGGGCTTATTGTTCTGTTTTCTGTGTGTATGAGGTATGATCACGCATCTGGGGAATGAGTTATAGAATGGAAAATGTTCCCTGGCCTGAGACTACAGACAGAGCTGTTCCGGCATTGCTTTGGCTCAGTGACAACATGTTAAAATTCCTCTTAGTGCAGCAATGGTGGAGTCTCAATTTTTCTCAAACAACAAGATAAAAATTATTCTAGTTTGCACACCTTGCTTCATCTATTTTATGTTTGACCAAAAAAATCACAAAAGCAACTTGTATATTGAATTGCATAATAATTTTTAAACATTATTTCTAAGTGTATTTATTTGCCTCTAAATGCTATTCAATATCTAGCTAAGCAAACAAGTAAAACACATGTGAATATTTGTATCACTGTCCAAAAGACATAGATGAGCAGCAAGGAAATAAATGCCATGACGTTTTACTTGGCTACAGGTTTGTTGATTGTGGACAGATGTTTAGTAGGTTTTCATTTTCTTTCCTTTTTTAAAAAATAATACTATGTCTCAATTATTTGGAGATGATTTATCCAATTGTCAACACCTTTAATCTAATTTCCTAAAGCTTGGTGTAGATTGTTACTGGGTGGTGTTACTGGGTAGTGTGTAGAAAAGCATGAGGAAGTTTCAGCATAAATCTGCTAGTTTTCTATTGTTACTACTTGAGTAACTTTAGTGGAAGAGAAAAATATGCATGTACTGACACATTTATGAAAATGGTACATTGTAATATGTCTCAAGAGTGAATTGATTTTTTGTAACTTAGTTTCTAAAATGCTCAAGAGATCCTACTTTGTTTTATTTAGACATGCTTTTCAAAAATTGCTTAGACAAAATGTTAATTTTCATCAGGTTTGTCAAAAACAGCTCACTTTCTTCTACTTGGAATGCTGCTTTCTTGGTTTCTGGAAAATGTTTCTTCATTAATATATTTCTTGAGATATGTTAATTTAAATAAAATTAAATTTAAAAATGCAAATTTAATTTTAAGAAATTTTAAATAATTTTTAAAAATAGAAAAAAGAAAATAATTTTATCATGTAAACCTCATCCTTTTGCATTTCACATCAGACATATTATCATAGTGTGATGCCTGGAACATTTTAAGAATACTTTGGAATTAAAAAATGTATTCGCTAGGAAAATTTATTTTTTACTTATTGATTGATTGATTGATTGATTGATTGAGACAGGGTCTCAGTCTTTTGCCCTCACCCAGGCTGGAGTGCAGTGGTGCAATCTTGGCTCTCTGCAGCCTCCACCTCCTGGGCTCATGCAATCCTCCAATCTCCACTTCCCGAGTAGCTGGGACTACAGGTTTGCACCACCATCCCCAACTAATTTTCTTTGTGCGTGTGTGTGCGTGTGTGTGTTTGTGTATAGAAGTGGGATTTCACCATGTTGCCCAGGCTGGTCTTGAAGTCCTGGGCTCACGTAATCCACTGTCTCAGCCTCCTAATATACTGGGATTACAGGCATGAGCCATCGTACCCAGTTGGAAAATTTAAATTTCTATAGTATTTACACAAACTTATGAAACAAGAGAACTCTAATTTTCTAAAATCAAGAGCTAACTTGAAAGCAAAGGGAAAACAATTTATTGTTTGCCAAAGTTGTAATAATGTTTGACTGTGGTATGATTAACAGAATTGAGTAATGAATGAGTTTATGTTAGATGATTTTGCATAATTATTTACCCTGCTGTTTTACTGGTTTGTTTTACTTTACATAATATGATGATTAAAACTGTGATTTGACAGTATCTTTTAAAATTTAGGTATTTGGCTAACCACTAGCTTGTATCTTAATCTAAAAGACCCTGTATTGATGTTCTCTTTGGTCATAAATTCTCCTTAATTTATTACATTACTAAGTTTGAAATATCGACATTAAATTTCATAAGCTGAAACATTAAGGAGGTAATTTTTTTCTCTCTCTAGGTAGTTTTTGAAGGTGGGGAAATTGTATGAAACCAGTCTCTGTGACTGATCAACCTGTACTTCTCTGGTTTGCATATGTAATGGATGTTCTCTTAAAATAATACGCATGTAAAATATAGCAATTTTTAATAGAGAGACGTGTTCTAATATTTACTTTGTGTTTCAAATTATGTTAAACTGTTACATCTCTCTTATTTCTTTTTTCTTTTTCTCTTATTTTTTCTTTAGGCTTGCTCTCCTTTTTAAAATTGTATATGTAATATCAGCTGTATGGGGGTTTGAAAAAGTCGGGTTAATATTGAACAATTTCACCGTTAAAAACAAGAAAGAAACCCTGGATGCTTCTCAGTCTTTGGTAACAGAAAAACTTGCAGCATTTTCATTTTTTAGGGAAAGAGTCATGAACTCTGTTTTGTAGGTAACCTGGAAAAGGGTGTTTTTATTAAATAAATGGTCAAGACAGGGATATTAGGTCACTGACATCAATGCCTATTTGCATTACTTTTGTGAAAAAAAATGTTGTTGATACCAAAATTGGCACATAATCCAAAAAAAGTCAAACAATTTAATATTTTGATGTGTGCTACAACAGTGATGAATAATTTGAGTGTGTCCACATTACCAAAATAATAATAAATCCTTCAAAATTATTAATGTATTAGATATCTTTCTGGGTTTTAAGATTGTGTTTCCTTTTAGTGCACTAGCAAACATGTAGATTTATTCATTCATATTTGTGTTTACCTATAAGACTTCTATATAATATTGTTCATAGTAAAGTATATTTTGCATCTTTTTTCTTAAAAATATTGAGCAACAGCAAATTCTTTTAAGTGTGTGCATTTTTAAAGTATAAAGCCATGATTAATATCTTTCTCAAACTTGTCTTAATTTTGTGCAAAATTCAAATATGTATCTGGATTTCACAATAGCATTCCTTTTACCTCATTCTGTCAGGTCAAACTTTGTACAAACTAACTCCTTTCCTTAGCTTCAAAATATTAAAACTCAAATGACTCTGGATAGTACTATAGGTCTTTTACTAATTATATATACAAACATAGTCATTATTTTTTAAAGCAGAACTTCCATGAGCTTCTGTTTCTGGTTGAGAATTAAATCTGTATATCATTTGATATTGCAAAGTCAGAAATGATATTATATTCTCTATAATTTAGGCTATCTCATTAGATGTAAAACTGTCTTTAACATTTGTTAATCTAATTATCTGCTTTGTCAAAATATGTAGTGGTCAGTCTACTTTTATTTGTAGTTTTTGGTGATGTTACTTCCTACCTCCCTCATTGTGTTTACAATAAATGTACGATTTGTGTACAGCAAAAGACCATCAATATCTTCCTACTCAACAAAGTTTAGTCTAGAATTGCTTGCTGTAAACAAAGATGAGAAAAGGACACTTTGTTTACTCAGGAATGTGGTCTAGTGTCTGAAGTTTTGCTTTTATGAGCTTAAAATTTTTTTTCAAATAAATTCATGTTTTATAAAAAAAACTTTAGATATTCTTTGTGATAGCTCAGTGTTACCTAAGGCATACATTTAATTTTGAATTCTTATAAATATTCTACATCATAAGTGATGTAGAAAATCTATCTGAACTACACAGTAGTGACTGTGGTAGTAGTGGTGATAGTAGTGATGGTAATAATAATTTCACTTATACCCATACCTAGTTTTAAAAGCAATTTTGTTGTGTGAGATAGAATAGTAAGACATGGCATACCTACTTTCAGGGGAAAAAAAAATACCTTCATATAGCAAATAATGTACAAGCCCAAACTGAATGGTAAAGCGAGTGCCGAGTAAATATCATAGACATATGAGGAACATAGAAATGTAAAGAACAAGGAGCTTGAGTCAGGCACACCTTTATGCCAGTGGTGTGAGTTGCATTGGCAGCATTTTATATGAAGTGAGCAATAATGGAAAATCCTAGACACATGCATGGATTCAGAATGGTAAAGACTCTAGGATTTGAGAGTCTTTTTATGGGACTGCAAGAAAGAGTGAATACAGGGAAAATAGATTAAACAAGCATTCTGAATAGCTTGAACTTTCTTCTCAAGCAATGGGAAGACAAACTACCACTTACTGGAAATCTGCTATGTTTTCAAGCTTTGTGCTATGCATTTTGTGTGTATTATTTCCTTTTATTTTAACAACAATCCTTTTAGGTAGATAGAAAAATGACATGAAGAGAAATAGAATAGCTTCACTTACACAAATGTATTCATTGTGTTACAGAAATAAAATGGAAAGCATATATTCTGAGTATGTCTGAGGGTTTAGTTATTTTCATTTATACTTTCCCACATTTTAGTCATGTATTTACATTGTGGTGAATAGACTCCATGTTCTAGATACTGGGCTGCAACTTACGGTGGTAAGTAGTTGAATTGGTTGTCAAATGAAGTTATTTGTGTTCCAGTCTCTGTGCCACAGAGGTTCTCAGAGGCAGTAGGTCTGTCATCAAAAAAATGGCAGTGTGAAAGCCCTCTTATGTCACCATCTTAGATTTTGTTCAAGAGAGTGGAAACTAAGAAACTGAGATGCTGACTTTGCCAGAGTCATAGAGCCAGGAAATGATAGATGTTTAACAGCTCCCTTTCCCAAAACAACCTTGAATAGTCCACCAGATGGCTGGCATCGAGGTTCAAGTATGTTTGACTTGGGCTGCCTTTCTGATGCTACTGTACAGTTCTCATTTTTCTGGCCTTACTTTGTTATTTGATATAGAGACACAAACTAAAGCTTGAAAAGTCCAGCGAAGTAAATAAAAAGCATTACTGTTTCTATTTCCAACTTCCCTTATATATTAAAAATATTCAGCTTAACTTCTAAAGCCAGAGTATTGTTCATTCATGTAGAGCCATTTCTCCTGGAGGCTAAGACAGAAGATAGTTGCAGAATGGTTGGACAATTAAAGATGGAGTTAATCATTCTCTTTTCGTTAGAAAGCACATTGCTACATGTCTAAGAAAACAGCAATTTTTAAAAGCCCTGTTTTGTCAATTAGCATAAAATGTGGTATTTCCCTAGTTTACTAAGTCATAAGAAACTCAATTTTTATTACTCTTTTGATATTTTTTCCATAACTATATATATATATATATATATATATATATATATATATATATATATATTTGCCATAACTAGGAATGCATATTTGAAAGAAATACATACCCACATTAAATAATCTTATCTGTGAAAGAAGGATAGTAAGCAGCAAAATTGACTAGTAGGCAGCTATTATGAATAGCTGCATAGTACCTCAGGAAATATTTAATAATTGGAGGCTTAAATATTCTAGCACTTCCTTTAAGGTCTCAAGTTAAGAAGGATCACTAAATTTCTGTGTCTTGAGCAACTGAATATGAAGTAGAAATTTATGAGGTGAACAGGAAGTAAACACAGTCATTTTAGGGCTCAAGTAACTTATTGGTTGTGTTATCTGGAGAAAGTCCTAGTTTTCTCATTTGTTAAAAACAAGTGGTATAAAAATATGTGTTCTATTTAATTCGTTGGTTTGGTATAGAATTTTGTTAAATGTTAGAAAAAGCAAAAGGTTTTTGAAAACTCTAGAACTTATTACAAATAAACACTGTTTTTAAAATGTATCACTCCTGGTTATTATCAATGTTACTTCCTACCCTTTTGGTTCCCAACTTTTACTGTTATTTTTCAGAATGTAGCATTTCAAATCTGAGGCTCCTTCATGAAAATGTGGAATGGGGGCTTGTCTGAAATACTTACCAAGCACTTGCTAGTGTTGAGTGCACAGTACTCTCAGTGAGGCTGCCCATCATCTCTCAGGGGAAGCCAGAGTGACGGCATCTCAGATCCACACTGTCCTTGAGCAGGGAAGTTGGGGTCCAGTCACAGCTCCTGTACTTCTCAGTGTGCTCACCACCTCTCTAGGGTTTCACTTCCTTCCATGGCAAAAAAGAGGAAGGTTGAAATAGCTGATCAATAAACTTCTTTCGATTGTTAAACCCCATGTTACTATGAACCACAGCTAGAGATGATGATCTTGGGATGCTGAGTAAAGTGTTTTAAAACATAAATTGAAAAGTTAAAAGTAGAAGTTTTGAACAAATAACTAAGCCAAGACTTCATTACTTTTTGCTGTAGATTTTCCATTTTCATACTTTGTATTACATTGAAGTGAAGGAAACTTCAACACAAGTGGGTGTGTAGAAGGCCATCTGAGGGAAGATTAAAGTTATGTATTTATTTATCTATTTATTATTTTTTGAGATAGGGCCTTGGTCTGTCACCCAGGCTGGAATGCAGTGGTGCAATCATGGCTCACTCTAGCCTTGATCTCTCATGCTCAAGCGATCCTCCGACCTCAAACTCCTGAGTAGGTGGGACTACAGGTGCACATCACCACATCTGGCTAGTTTTTGTATTTTTTTGTAGAGACAGGGTTTCACCATGTAGCCCAGACTGATCTTTAACTACTGGACTCAAGCAATCTGCCTACCTTGGCCTCCCAAAGTGCTGGCCGCACTACAGACTGTACCTGGCCAAGCCTAAATTTTTAGAAAATGTAAGTTAAAATACCTTATTTTAAAAGATTGTATATATTTTACAAGTTTCTCAGAACATTTAATCAATATAGATTTTATACTGATATTTCAGAAAATAAAAAAATGGTGACTGAGAGCTTGAAATGTGGAATCAGAGACTGGAGTTAAATATTGGCTCCATCCAGTTTTATCACTTACAGCCGCATGGATTTGGTCAGTTTTTCCAACTTCTTTCAGCCCTAGTTTCTCATCAGTAAAATGAGAATAATTCAGCATGTAACTCATAGGGTAGTTATGAAGATTAAATGAGAATATGTGTAAAGAACAAAGTGGAGGTAGCAGTGAATATGTGAATGTGCTATAACTATTCATATGACTAAGGATAATTTGACTGATATTAACAGTATTTAGAATTGTAAAATTTAGAAATGACATTCCAAAGTTAAATAGCATATTGATGAAAAATATGATAACCTCCTTTTTATGTACTATATTCCAATCTTTTGGATTGCTATCCCAGCTTGCATTGATCACTCTTCAAAAGTCTCTCCATAGCTTACAGAAGTTTTATAGGGACTTAAGACCAGAGAATGTACTAATGTATAAAGTAAAGAATTGTTCTGGATCAGAAGGAAAAAAAAAAAGAAATTTATTGTGCCTTTCCTTAGTTCTACTACTGTTTTTGTTTGCTTTAATGGATGAAATGGAACTGTGATTATAATTAAGTAAAATGTATATTGAAATAAATATTACCTTCAGAATATAGATGGTAGAAAAGGCTCTAAATACAAAGTTGCATCTGCAAGAAGTGAGAGGTTATAAATATGTTGTTAGATCACCTATGATGTCTGCTTTAGGCACCTAGTTCTTGCAGTCTTACATTGAAATACACACACAGAGAGACAATATAAACAAGTCATTATGAAGCTCTTAATCCAACGAGAGAGATACACACAGAAATAATTAAAGGATTGCCTAAATAAAGGACTAGATAATGTGCTATTGGACTAAACTGATGGAACTTCTGAATTCTTTTTCAGAAGATGGAGAAAGGAGGCTTTCCAGGTGTTAACATTACATTCTAGAGTGAAGAAAATAATGTGTAGAATTGTGTAGTTCCTTGTGTGGGTACGGAATTTTGGGGAAAGCAGCTGTTCAAGAATAAGTCCTGATATTTTCTGTATATGTTCATAACTTAACATGCACTTACATTGTTGCTTAATCCTCACACATATTTATGAATTATTATTATTATTTTAAATAAATGACGTAACTGTATAATATGGCTTGGCTCTGTGTCCCCACCCAAATCTCATGTCCAGTTGTAATTCCCAGCATTGAAGGAGGGGCCTGGTGGGAGGTGATTGAATCATGGCGGTGGACTTCCACTTTGTTGTTTTCATGATAGAATTCTCATGAGATCTAGTTGTTTGAAAGTGTGCAGCACCTTCCTTTTCCCTTTTCTCTCTCCTGCCAGCCATGCGAAGATGTACCTGCTTCCGCTTCATCTTCTGCCATGAGTGAGTTTCCTGAGGCCTCTCCAGAAGCAGAAGTCTGTGCAGTCTGCAGAACTGTGAGCAGATTAAACCATTTTTCTTTTTAAATTACCCAGTCTCAGGTATGTCTTTATAGCAATGTGAGAACTAATGCACTCAGACTGAGAAAAGTAAGTGACTTATCTAACAATATATAATACCTCTCATTTCAGTTTTCTTATTATTCTGAGGAAATATTTTAGACATATGTAAGTTTGAGAGTAAATTATAATAAATTTAGGCACATTATTATAATAGGACAAAGTACTCAAACGGTAATTGCAATAGAGTTTGTGAATATTAACATAGTCTAAAATGTGTAACCCACATTCACTTTCTCTAAACCTATTAAATGGAATCAAAATTCTGAACAAAACTGCAATAAAACAATTATTTATATCCAGTGTTGCCTTAAAATGTCATTGTAAATGGCAGCAAGATTATTTATTCCTTTTTTTGTTTTGTATCTCATGTTTAGTTGACCAGATATTATCCAAAGATAACTTCCCATAAGAATTAAATATAGAGCCAAAAGTATTGCATTAAAACATATCAGTCAGTGAGATAGAAATCCAGGAACTATATGTGAGAAATCTTAATCCTTCTCTTTATTTTACAAGTTGGGAAGAAGGTTCAGTAGTATGAATATATTACTGTATCAGAAAATTCAGAAGTTACTTTCAGCTCTAGGTCTGCCATGTAAAAGCTTTGGGACTACGAATAAATTATTTAATTTTTAAATCACACTGTCCTCATCTGCAAAATAAAATATACTAGCCTAAAATAAAAATAATCTAGTCTAAAAGCACTTTAAGATCCCTTTTAGCTTTAACTTTACTTTTATAGAAAGCTTCAGTGAGATTTTGACATGCATTAAGGGGTAATGGGGTAATTTCACTAAATGTGTTAGAATGAGGAAAATAAAATTAGTTATTAGTGTATCAGGAACATAAAGAAATGTTGAATGGATTTTCCATGGGAGACAACAATGTCTCTATCCAAGGTTATAGGAAAAAAAAATGAAGTGACAGAACATGCCTTTGAAAGTAGCTTTTAACATATGTGCAGAGATTGACACAGCACTAAGATATTTATATTTTAATCTATTACTCTGGTAATATTGCACAATATGGGGCTTGAATTACATGATATTCAAAAATAGATTTGGTAAATCATTTTGAACTTCATTTTGAACATGCCTGCATGTACATAGGAAATGGAATGTTGAGTCTGTTTAGGAGGTTTAAGAGAGAAGAAGAAACAAGTTAGAAAGAGATTCTAGGGAAAGGGGATGCAGGCAAAGGCTTATGTATTCACAACGTCGTATTACTCCCTTATAACAGGGACTCTTGCAGACTGAGATTACATTTTGGAAGAGAGAGTTGAAATTAATGTTGATTTCTGGAAATCAAGCCTTATAATAGGTCACAAATATACCAAAGAGGTACAAATGAAGAAATAATAAATGAAATAATTTATAAGACAGGTTATATGTGTGGAGGGAAACTCTCTGCATCCTGCATAAGTAGGAGTTCTGGGAAATGCCAACTCTTTTCTCATGTGTTACTTTAGACATCATTCCTCCATTGAGCCATCCTGAACCTGTCCAAGTCTGGATTTTGTGCCCTCTGGAAGACCAGGACAAATGTAACCCATAAGGACTTGCATCAGTCATGACTGTCTTTATTCTTGCCTTTCCCACTACTGAGAAGGTGCACAGGCAGGTTTTATCTTAAGCATTGTTGCGAATTGCACTTAGCTCCATTTTTGCCATGTAGTAAGCCAACACAATGAACTAATGGTCTGTGGTGGCAGAAATTAAGCTTGTTTGCAAAGAAACACAATATAACAATAACAATAAATACAACAAAAAAATAGGTTGAAAACAGAAGTGAAGTGGTTAAAAGCTAGGGTTCTGATGAGAAGGAGTGTTTCTTATCAAGATGCACCTATTACTGTGTCATCAAAAATCAGTATCTTCATGATTTTCAGCCTTAGTGTCCAAATTTGTAAAAAGGAGACAACAACAATGTCTATCTCAGAGGGGATTTTGGAGGTTGAAATGAAATCGTACATGCTCATGTATAACCCATGTATATGTAATACAAGACTAAGTGCTCAAAAATGTTTACTATTTTTATTAACCATAACTTCTGCTATCAATGTGATTAGAATACAGAAAAACAATGAAGGATTTTGTCACAACAATTAAGTGTGTTAAAAGTAATACAGATTATTTTGTATCAGGAAAAAATTTCATCCAGGATAAACACTTTTCATTTCAAAAAGTATGAGATTAGAAATTGTATTCTTTCAAAACTGTAGTCGGACTGTGTATTTCCAGTGCCTGGCACATATCTGTCAAATGTGTAAAGCCACTTCATTTCATTTTTAAAAATATTATACTTTAACTTCTGGGATACATGTGCAGAATGTGCAGGTTTGTTACATAGGTATACACGTGCCATGGTGGTTTGCTGCACCCATCAACCCATCATCTACATTAGGTATTTCTCCTAATGCTGTCCGTCCCTCTAGCCCCCAACCCCTCGCAGGCCCGGGTGTGTGATGTTCTGCTCCCTGTATCCATGTGTTCTCATTGTTCACCTCCCACTTATGAGTGAAAACATACAGTGTTTGTTTTTCTGTTCCTGTGTTAGTTTGCTGAGAATGATGGTTTCCAGCTACATCCATGTCCCTGCAAAGGACATGAACTTACCCTTTTTTGTGACTGCATAGTATTCCATGGTGTATTTGTGCCACATTTTCTTTATCCAGTCTGTCACTGATGGGTTTTTGTTCCCATCAATAGGAACAAGTCTTTGCTATTGTAAATAGTGCTGCAGTAAACATACATGTGCATGTGTCTTTATAGTAGAATGATTTATAATCCTTTGGGTATATACCCAGTAATGGAATTGCTGGGTCAAATGGTATTTCTGGTTCTGGATCCTTGAGGAATCACCACACTGTCTTCCACAATGGTTGAACTAATTTACCCTTCCACCAACAGTGTAAAAGTGTTCCTATTTCACCACATCCTCTCTACCATTTGTTGTTTCCTGAATTTTTAATGATTGCCATTCTGACAGGCGTGAGTTGGTATCTCATTGTGGTTTTGATTTGCATTTCTTTAATGACCAGTGATGATTAGCTCTTTTTTCATAGGTTTGTTGGCTGCCTAAACGTCTTCTTTTGAGAAGTGTCTGTTCATATCCTTCACCCACTTTTTCATGGGGTTGTTTTTTTCTTGTAAATTTGTTTAAGTTCCTTGTAGATTCTGGATATTAGCCCTTTGTCAGATGGATAGATTGCAAAAATTTTCTCCCATTCTGTACTTCATTTCTATAAAACAACTTGGAATATCACAGTTCTGTGCACTGGAAAGGAGATTTCCATTTTTTTCTTAACCAATGAAACTTCATATCTTCTTTGGGAAGTAGGTCATTTAATGAGTCATTGGTGGAAATAAAATCTACTTTAAAAACACAATACACTCTCTTTTGTTTCACAGATAGGAGTTTCTACAAGATGCATTTCCCTTTACAATTATGATAGTTCTTCTCCTTAGAATCTAAAGGTTAACTACAGTTTGTGTTTCTATGGTGCATGTGCCTGTGAATGTTGTAAGAAAGCCGGTTCAAAGAGATTATGTAATTTAGAAGAATAGATGGTTTGATTTTTTTTTCTTTTCTAAGTACCAAGGTACTGCCTTTTCTAATACAAGGTTGGGAAATCCTTCTGTAGCTGGGTGGGGATATATTAATATATCATACACTCCCAGGGCACATAATGACAGTACAAAAATATGCTTTCATCAAGAACATAAAAGATGGAATGAAAGTAATATTTAACAGGTAGAGATTGGTTACCATGGCATCTATTACAGTGAAAATGTCTAAAAAGCACAATCTGTCACTCTATTTAATATACTAACTATATATTTTTGTGTTTGTAAAGTTTTGAGATCTAGTCTAATGGTTTTAATATATGTGATGCTTCTGTATGTCTTAGGAATGACTACTATTTCAAAAAAAAAGATTCCATCTAGAACAATAACTCAAATATAATGAATAAGTTAATGTGTATATAGTATGGAAAACCATTCCAAATGATTCTGATTGCCATTCCCAGGAGAGTATGTCTTCCTCTGACTCACTTTAAAATTCACTGTGTTTTTTGACAATATTTCCAGTTGTTCATACAGCAACTAGCAACTAGCCTTCTACTTTTCTTCAATATGTGAATTCCATCTAAACTATCACATTTTTAAAAATTCTTTTATCATCACGCATGGCCAAATATTACATATATATAGTGAATGACATTTATCAAAGTCTGGTAGGTATTTTTGAGAAAGTTTTGCTTTCTTGAATTTGGTCCCACACTTCTTTTTTCTTCTCTTGCCTGGAATTCAATATGAGGCTGAAATGGAAATTATCATCTTGTAACGATGGAGACAAAAATCACATGATAAGAGTAACTTTTGTGAGGCAAGGAGTCTGGTTCTTCAGATTTCCTCAAGTGCCCAAATCTGTGTGGGAATGTGCTACCTGGTGACTTCTCGTTACTCAAAAGACATAAATTGGTTTCTGACCACAGTAGAGGATTTCAAATTCATATAGATGAACATAAACTTAACTGTTACATAATTAACTGCTGTGTATGGATAGTTGTAGAGACTTAGTCCTGAAGTGATTTTGTTATTAGGATTGCATGATCTATATACTAATGACTCCTGCATTCATATCTCCATCTTGAAACTTCTGCCTTGTTGTCTTGGTCATGTGATTGTCTGGAGTACTACAAAATTAGCAAGCCCAACATGGAACCTTAAAGTACTACTTACTCACCAGCAGAAGCTGCTCATCTGGCAGAATTCCTCATTTCTAGCTGCAGACTATTCTGTTCAGGTTGTTTCCCAGGCCCAAAACCTTGGGATCATCCTCATTTACTCAAAACTCATGTATCAACTCAACAGCAATTGATTTTGTCTTTAAAATATATTATGCTGTAACCATTTTTCACTGGTTTTATTGCTGTTAAATTAATTCAAACCACTGTTGCATGTTTCATGAGTTCTCCTAACTGTTCTTCCTACTTTCAGTCTGTCTCTCCTTCTATGTATTGCAACAGAACATCAAAAGCAATCCTATTAAAGAGTGAATCAGTAGTGTTATTTGTTTGCTCAAAACCATCTCATTCACAAAGTCAAAAATATTTGCTCACAAAGCATGCAAAATTTGTCCTCCAGTCATCTCTCCTAATACTCTCCACCTCTCTCACTCTATTGCAGAGATTTTTTGGTGTGTACTTTTAAATGATTAAAAAATTGTGTCACTCATACTCTCTTGAATTTTCATGTATATACTCATTTCAATTATCTCAGTCTTTCTCAATCAAGGTAGTAATTTTGTAGGCTCTAAAATTAACTAATACTATAATATGGCAAGCCTTTTGATAATAATCAGATTTCCTTTTGTTTTCATCAATTTCAGCTTCATACTATGAGGCTTAAGGTACCTTTTCAGCATGTTTACTGACTTCTTATCTGTGCCTTTAGGGACATATGTTTCTCAACTTCAGGATATTCACCACTGCCTTCTATAAGTTGCTATCTTATCTTGTGGTCCTTTGATTCCAAATACTCAATTTCTTCACTATTGCGCTTTGTCCTATTAATTTTCATTCTAGAAAATAAATGAAACAATAAACCATTCTTTCACTTACACTTGAACAGATAATTGCAGATATGGCACATTTTTCTGAGAGTCTGTTGCCTATATCCCATTCTCTTACACTCATTTCTGATTCATTTAAGGTTGTTTGGTTGCAAGTTTAAGCTGACTTTGGCTAACATTTTGGGAAAAAAAAGGGAAGATAGTTGAGTTCTAAAAAAATTTAATCAATGACCATAAAACCAGAGGCAAGAACAAAAACTAAGTGGAGAGAACAATAGGATATTCAGAAAATCCTGTCATATAAACCCACAGCCAATATCACAGTAAATGGGCAAAAGTTGGAAGCATTCCCTTTGAAATCCTACTCAAGGCAAGGATGCCCTCTCTCACCATTCCTATTGAACATAGTATTGTAAGTCCTAGCCAGAGCAATCAGGCAATGGAAAGAAAAAAAGGACAAATAGGAAGAGAGGAAGTCAAAGTATCTTTGCTTGCAGATAACATAATTCTATATATATTAATATAAAACCACATAGTCTTGGCCCTTAAGCTCCATCAGCTGATAAACAACCTCAGCAAGATTTCAGGATACAAAATCAATGTGCAAAAATCACCAGCATTTCTATATACCAGCAATAGCCAAGCCAAGAGCCAAATCAGAAAAGCAATCCCATTCAAAATTGCCACACACAAAAAAATAAAATACCTAGGAATATAGCTAACCAGACAGATGAAAGATCTCTACAATGAAAATTACAAAACACTGCTCAAAGAAATCATAGAAGAAACCAACAAATCAAAAAACATTCCATGCTCATGGATAGGAAGAATCAATATCATTAAAATGGACATACTGCCCAAAGTGTTTTACAGATTTGATGCTACTACTATCAAACTGCTAATGACATTGTTCACAGAACTGGAAAAAAAAAAAACTATTTTAAAATGCATATGGAACCAAAAAAGAGCCTGAATAGCCAAAGCAATCTTAAGCAAAAAGAACAAAGCTAAAGGCATCATGTTACCTGACTTCAAACTATATTACAGGGCAAGAGTAATTAAAACATCATGGTACTAATACAAAAACAGGCATATAGACCAATGGAACAGAAATGACGGCCCAGAAACATGACTGCACACCTATGGCCATTCAATCTTTGACAAAGTTGACAAAAGCAATGAGGAAGAGTCCCTATTCAATAAATGTTGCTAGGATAACTGGTGAGCCATGTGAAGAGACTGAAGCTGGACCCCTTCCTTATACCATATACAAAAATCAACAAAAGATAGATTAAAGACTGAAATGTAAAACTCAGAACTATACAAACTCTGGAAGACCACCTAGGCAATACCATCCTGGACATAGGAACAGGCAAAGATTTCATGACAAAGATGCCAGAAGCAAAAATTGTAAGTAGGATCTAATTAAACTTAAGAGCTTCTACACAGCCGAAGAAACTATCAAGAGGAAAAACAGATAACCTATATAAGATGAGACAATTTTGCGAACTAAGCATCTGACAAAGGTCTAATATTCAGCATCTATAAAGAACTTAAATTTACAAGAGTAAAAAAACCATTATAAAGTAGACAAAGGATATGAACAGACACTTTTCAAAAGAAGACATACATGGCCAGGTCCGGTGGCTCACGCCTGTAATCCCAACACTTTGGGAGGTCGAGGCGGGTGGATCACGAGTTCAAGAGATCAAGACCATCATAGCCAACATGGTGAAACCCTGTCTCTACGAAAAATACAAAAATTAGCTGGGTGTGGTGGTGCGTGCCTGTAGTCCCAACTACTCAGGAGGCTAAGGCAGGAGAATTGCTTGAACCTGGGAGGCAAAGTTGCAGTGAGCCATGATCACGCCAGTGCACTCCAGCCTGGGTGACAGAGTGATGAGACTTCATCTCAAAAAAGAAAAAAAGAAAAAAAAAAAAAAAAAAAAAAAAAAAAGACATACCTGTGGCTACAAAGCATATTAAAAAGGTCAATATCACTGATCATTAGAGAAATGCAAATCAAAACCTCAATGGGATACTATCTAACCCTGGTCAGAGAGTCTATTATTAAAAAGTCAAAAAATAACAGATGCTGATGAGGTTGTGAAGAGAAGGAACATTTATACAAAGTTAGTGGGATTGTAAACTAGTTCAACCTTTTTGGAAAGAAGTATGGTGATTGCTGAAAGAGCTAAAAGCAGAACTGCCTTATGACCCAGCAATCCCATTACTAGATATATACCCCAGTATAAATCATTCTACCATAAGGCCACATGCATGTGAATGTTCAATGTAACACTATTCGCACTATAGCAAATACATGGAATCAACCTAAATGCTCATCAGTGACAGATAAAATAAAGAAAGTGTGGTACATATACACCATGGAATACTATGCAACCATAAAAAGAATGAGATATGGCCGGGCACGGTGGCTCAAGCCTGTAATCCCAGCACTTTGGGAGGCTGAGACGGGCAGATCACGAGGTCAGGAGATCGAGACCATCCTGGCTAATACGGTGAAACCCCATCTCTACTAAAAAATACAAAAAAAAAAAACTAGCCGGGCGACGAGGCGGGCGCCTGTAGTCCCAGCTACTCGGGAGGCTGAGACAGGAGAATGGCGTGAACCCGGGAGGCGGAGCTTGCAGTGAGCTGAGAGCCGGCCACTGCACTCCAGCCTGGGCGGCAGAGCAAGACTCCGTCTCAAAAAAAAAAAAAAAAAAAGAATGAGATATGTATTTTGCAGGGACATGGATGAAGCTGGAGGCTATTATTGTTAGCAAACTAATGCAGGAATATAAAACCAAATACTCTATGTTCTAACTTATAAGTGGGAGCTAAATGATGAGAACTTTTGAACACAAAGAAGGAAACGACAGACACTGGGGTGTACTTGAGGGTGGAGGGTGGTAAGAGGGAGGAGCATAAAAGATAACTATTGGGTACTGAGCTTAATTCCTGGGTGATGAAATAATCTGTACAACAAATCCCCACGATGCAAGTTTACCTTCACATGTACCCTCAATCTTAAAAGTTAAAAACAATAACAACAACAACAAAACAACAGCAAAATTTTTTCATAGTAGAAACAAGCTTGTTAGGGCTCCAAGCTTATGAAAAGAAATCTAAACATTAGTTGGTATGTGAATTGCTAAATATTCAAAGACCCAAGAGAGCATTTAATTGGCTGACCCTCCCTATCTGATTGACTTCTGGCTCTGTTTTAAGTGAAAGAAAAGATCTATCTTGTTCTTTGGCATCTATAGTGGAAACATTTACCATCCCATACAAATGGAGGTGAGGATTACACCAAAGGAAATCCACCTGCTCTTTAGATGGGATAGAATGAAAAATGAGCGACCAAGAAATGTCAACGATCTCACACAGAGATCCTATCAAATATTTGCTCCCCAAACGGCAGATGTCTACTATGAAAATTATTATTTTAATCTTGCTGGTTGAGAGTTTCCTTGTCAATGTTATATTTACGTCTTAGTACCTGAAATTGTATCTACGGGAAAATAAACAGATTTCTTTTTACAGAGACTGAAAGAAGAAAAGGTCAAAGCAAACTGGACTGAAAGATCTGTAACATTTAAGAAAATTATTCTCATAGTGAAGATTATAAAGCCTGTAAAAGAGCCATTTAAAGACATGCCAACGTATCATAATAGTTGGAGATGTATGTTACTATCTCCAACTAGGGAAAGTACTTAATATCAAACAATTAGATGATGAAATTATATCTCATACTAATTAATGGAATGATTGCTAAGTACTTATAGGTTTGTATGTTATTCTGTTATACTTTCACTTTTTTCCTTTCTTTTTTTAAAAATTGGTCTGCCGAATTTCCATAAGGTGAAAATAAATAAAACAGCCCTGATTACATTTTCAGTTTTGAAATGCCAGAAAAAGAAAAAAAAAAGAGCCCATGGCCAGTTCATACCACTAGTTTTAAAACAGGAATTGGAGTAGTCTAGATAAAAGCTACTGACTAGTGCAAAGGGAAGAAGAGGCATTAATAGATTTAAATGTTAATAGGATCTATAATCATACTAAATCTTGGTTATTTTTACTATTGAGCAATTTGTGGAGAGACTTTAAAGGACAGTGGGGATTATGATACCTGTAAGCCAAACTTAGTGAATGTTCTTTTTCTCAACACCTTTACCTTATTATAAACAAATATCAGGAATAAAATATGAAGTTGTATAAGGCAAACAAAATGTTTTCCTTTGTTAACTTTCAGCAAACAGGAAAGTATAGAAAATATTTGTCTGAGAGCATAATTGATGAAATTACAATGTTTTAAAATACCATAATGGTTCTTTCTTATCTTCTTATGAAACTTTAATCTTTTCAAGTTTGCAGATCTTTTATTTAATTTCTACCATTATGAACATATTGCTCACTTTTTACCTTTATTCTACAAGGAAGAAATAGAGTTCCAAAATAAAGTAAAACCAATTTTTTGTTTCCTACATATAACCATAAAATATTTAACATCTATATTTAGAATATGAAAACAGAAACAAATTTATTTAGTAACCCATTTTAATAAATATACTCTAATTGTTGTCTTTCAAAGAGGCTAAATAAAAATATAAAAACATAAAAGACTGATGAATTATCCTAATCATTATAATCAGGTTAATAATTCAAGATAAGAAAGTGCCTCAGTTACTACCTGTGGAGTTTATTGAAAGTTATCTATTTACTTAAATAGATCTATTTTAAAAGTTATCTATTTAAATATCTTAAATAGAGAAGTAACAAAGTTATTTTAAAAAGTGAAAGGCAGCTGGAGATAAAATTTGAGAATGTAGTGCAAATTATAAATATTTGGTTGTATGCAAATTATTTGAACTCCTTTTGTTTCAGTTTTCTTATAGATTAAATGGAGAAAATTGAGTCACGGTGTTTTATGTACATGTGAGACTACATTCTAAATACAAGGTATTGGCTTTCTATTTCCCTTCAAAACACGTTCCAATATGTTCTCTCCAGCAAAGCCCATGAAGTTAAAATCATATTTCTCAATCATTCTTTAAATTCTGGATATGATGCGTATTTGGCTAACCCAGATGAACTTGATCAGTTTTGGCAAGCAGAAGTGAGGCAGAGGTCACTATTTTGCTGCTGGTAAAATTTTGACTAGTGAATTCTATCCTAGAGATACTTGATTTTTTTTTTTTTTCTGGCAATATTAGCAGAAGTCCAGTATGAATTCACTAGCTCTGTATGTGACAAGAGGTAGAGCTGAAACTGGTGACAAAAAGGTGTGGCATGGTCTGCAGCTGGTGACATTAGCTGCTGCTGCAGCTGATCATGGTGATTTTTTGCTGTTATAGAATTTCCGATTGTGGCAGAAGCTGTGTGCTTTGGGGGCTGGCAGCTAAAAAGATAGCTTCCCAATTCACTCTCCAGTGCTTAATTACAGAAAAGGTAGTAGCTTCTTTGATGGCCTGGTAGTCATTTATGGACACTCAATCTAAAGTCAGTTTCTTGTACCTTGGATAATGAGGGGATAATGTTTCCTGAAAAGAAACCACAGCCGTAAGGACAGATATTGATGCACAGTTTATAATTAATGGCAAAATGATCATATAATAGGGACAAATACACATGCACACAAAATAAAGTACACTTAATATTTTGATCATAAGTAAAGAGTAACATTCTTAACTATATTCTGAATGAACTTACCATGCTGAAAAACATTCTCCAAATATTGTTTCCTTTTAACAAATCAAAGTTTACATACTGGGATATAGCTGAAAAGTGAATGGGATATAAGTTAATTTTATTCTGAATATAACATTGGGCTCTAATCATTGTACCTTTGTAAGTAGGTATTCCACTTAGCAAATGCATATGTGGAAATAAGTCATCCAGGTAATATTGTGCATTGTCTACTGAAGGCTCTCTGATGAATGCTTGATATGTTGCATTATTGATATAAACATTTAAGTGCCATGCACTGGAGAGTATATGGAGTGAAATAAATTACATCCAAAACCAAATGCAGTTAGGAAATACAACTTTAATAAAAATATTAAATCAAAGAAATTTATACATTGTGGCCAACTATGTCCTTTTTCTCAAAAAGAAATTTACGTTAACTTACAGCAACATGTGTGCAGTCTACATTTGATTGCTCCCAAGTTATTTGAAAAGTCTCCAAACAACATTGAATGCATTTAAAAACATGTGTTACTGCTAATGCCTTTTGGAAAAACAGCTATCGTAAGTCACCTTGTGGTCATCAAGAACCAAGTCAGCTTAAATAGCAATAACCAACAGATGTATGACAAAGGCAGGAAAACTGAGTCTTTGGCTTCTGCCTCCAGCAGAGTAACAGGAAATGAACAGCTCAGGACATATGGGCAGACTAAATATTCCACTGTAACTTTTTTTACTAAATCAAGAACTATTGCACAGGATATGCTTCATACTGTTCAGTCAAAACAGCTATAATCACCAATATTGCAATGTGTTGTTTCTACAAGCAATGTTTTTATATAAAGTTATTAAAAGACAAAAGGGCTTTTATTATTTCGTGTATTTTCAAACTGCTACTCAAGTTTTAAACCTTGTAAGATTTAAAAAAATAAAGCAGTTATGTAAATTTTGGTTTCTCAAATTGATATGATGAAAATCTAATTTAAAATTTCATAAGATTCCATAAAAGCTGTCCTTCTGAATCATAGATGCAGAATTTTAAACAGTAAAGGATGTTGCAACTTATTATGTCTTGTCCCACAAACCTCACAACCTCAACAATTATAAAATAAGGAAGCAGTCTCATTTTAGTTAAGAGATTTAACTAAGGTCACATCTACTGTGTATTAATTAGCAATTTGCTTAAATATACCATAATTACGGATGTTTATTTTAAAATATACATATTTTCTTTATCTTTCTATCTCTGTCTTGAATATCTTTCACATAAGCACATATAATTTTGTCTTACAAGATTAGGCAAGAGCAATGCATGGACAATTTTTTACTTTACTATAGACACAGTTTTGGAGGTCAGTCCTGAATAATGAAAGAGAAAATCTTACAGACACATTTGAAATATGAATGGGTTTTGCCACTGTTCTAACAAGGGACAGTGCTGGTCTTCCCTTCATCCTCATTTAGACTGCTAAAGGGACAATTAGTCTCGTTCTCCTATCTTTCACCCTGAACTAGAGTAAGCATAGTCACTAAAAAGATGTGGGTAGTTCAGGTAAGGTACTTGGATGGAGATCAGCAGAACATCGGAGAAAAAGCAAGTTCTCCTTTTGTTGGGTAATTTAAGTGTATAAGAGTGGCTCCAGTTGGAAAACTACAAGAAATAATAATGGGGCTCTGAGATTCTTCAACACTGGATGGATAAGAGATGAGCTGCAAACCTTGGCCGACTTCCACTGGACTTTCTTGTCCTGGCTTGGTGGAGAAGATGCTCAACACTTCCTAACATTGACCCCAGTCCTCTCTTTGGGACCCTCTAATGGCCAGCTCTTTAATTTTATGGTTTATAATATTTCTAAGGTCGTAGCTTCTCTTCTCATCAAGGAGGGTTTCATCTCTTCTCCCCAGGGAATGGGTATGGGTGATTTTTCTGCCTCTATTCTCCTTTAATCGCTTGTTTTGGGTTTAGCTACTATCCTCAACTTTTCTTCAGGGTTTTCCTTTTGATCCTAAAGAGCATACCTGTGAAACATAAAATATTCTTTTTTTCATTTTTATGCCTGCACTAATAATGCTGATTCTTGTCCAGACAATGCAAATGATGCCGAATGCCTATAAAGTGACAATTTAAGAAAAAAATAAAAGCATTATGTTTAATGTATCACACATAAGTAGAAAGTTAATTAAATATTAATTGATAAATTAATATTTCATATATAAGTAAACTTTTTTTGTTGCTAGCCTAAAGCTACTGAGGATTATAAAATTCCCACTTCTGCCACAGAATATATTACCTCTTATTTGTAAGTCATTCTGCAACAGGGAATTTGGTGGAAGTCAGCAACAGTATGTTCATCTTGATGATGTCCACAGATTTCAACAGATTTATGAACCAGCTTATATTAATAACTTAAGAATTGCAGCGTATTTTTAGAAAAATTGTGCACCTTAATAACTATGTTTAGAGTAATTTCTGATAAAGTAATGAAAACTTATTCATGACTATTGTACTAGCATTGGCACTAGCAATGTTAATCTTGACAAAGTCTAGTGTGAATAACAGAAATAGGTCAGAAGATACTGCAGAAGGGATTCATGGTTGTAGAAGAAACAAATGAGAACCCCTGAATGCACATAACCATTGCTTCCTGAGCTATTCACCAATATTCTTGTGAGATAAATATCAAGACCATACCATATCTCCCCACTCTTTCATCCTTCCACATATTGATTGCCTATTGTATCAGATATTAAATTCTTCCTTAATTAAAAAATCTACATATAGCAGTCCCTTCTTATCTGTGTTTTCTCTTTCTGTGGTTTCAGTTACCTGCAATCAACTGTGATCTGAAAATTATTAAATGAAAAATTCCACAAATGAACAATTTGTAAGTTTTAAATTAGGCATCCTTCTGAGTAGTGTGATGAAGTTTCACACTGTCCCACTCTGTCCTGCCCAGAACATGAATCATCCCTTCCTCCTGCTTATCTGTGAGTCCACGCAGCAATCTGAACAGAGCTGGAGGCGGTTATCTTAAATGGAACAACTCAGCAACAGAAAGTCCAATACTGCAGGTTCTCACTTATAAGTGGATGCTAAACAATGTGTACACATGGACATAGAGTGTGGATTAATAGACGTTGAAGACTCAGAAGGATAGGGTTGGGTGAAAGACTAGAAATTACTTAATGAGTATGTGTATTATTTAGGTGATGGTTACAGTAAGAGCCTACATTTCACCAATGTCCAATATATCCATGTAACACAACTATACTGGAATCCTTAAATTTATACAATTTTTTAAAGTAATTACTTTTTCTTGGAATATTCAAAATGTATGGATTATCTGAGTAAATAATTGTATTATTCTTTTATTTATTTACATTTTTAGGCATTCAGAGGAAAATCATTGAATTCATATTCACTTATATATACAACTGACTTCTAGTCTATTAATGAATAAAATACCCATGATAAAATAAGGACTATTGATGTTCTAAGGACTGAGTTACTTGTTCTGTTGGAAAGCATTACATTTTCCCCAAAGTTGCTTTGAGACATGGATTTTATGGTGAGGATGTGGAAGCACTTTCTGCGAGCAGTCAATTGTAATCTGTTTTTCGTTAAAGAAGAAAGAGCAATTAGGATTGTCTTAATGTCATTTCAAATTACGTAGTAGCAACTATGCCATAGTTGAGTGAGAAATCGTTTCTTTTTTTCTTCTCCTGTTGACATCTTTAAATAACTGGTTTTCTCTTAGCGAAAGAACTGGAGAATTTATATACTGGAGTGCTGATTGAATTCTACCCGACTGCTTTTTTAAAGTTCAAAAATCATGAAAAATTACTTTCAACTTTCTGAATCTACCACTTTTAGTTCTTTCACATCTGCTCAAAACAGCCCTTCTAATGAACAAATTGGATTATCTGTATGCGATCAGATCAATTTTTTTAAATAAAGTTACATTGTCTGATAGACATATCTATGATGGTAACTATGATGATGCTAATTACTAAATTTATTAAAAGTAAAATGATGATTTATTGTGCACTTACACCTTTTATCTTCATTATCATTTAATTCAGTTTTTTCTATTTTATTTGATGTCTCCTGGGCATGGTGGCTCATGCTTGTAATCCCAGCACTTTGGGAGGCCAAGGCAAGAGGATCACCTGATGTCAGGAGTTCAAGACCAGCCTGAACAACACAGTGAAACCCCATCTCTACTAAAAATACAAAAGTTAGCTGGGCATAGTGGCACATACCTGTAGTGCCAGCTACTCGGGAGGCTGAGGCTGGGGCTTGAACCCAGGAGGCAGAGGTTGCTGTGAGCCGAGATCATGCCACTGCACTCTAGCCTGGGCTACAGAGTGAGACTTTGTCTCATAAATAAATAAATAAATAAATAAACAAACATTTTGTGTCTAAGCCAATAGTTCAGATAATTCAAGTTTTTCAATAGGGGTCAGCATAGAATATTTTCACAACGTTCTTCAATAATCGAATGACTCTTTCATTTCAATATTATTTTATTTAAAAACCTCATATTTTTAATTCAAAACCAAATATAGCCTATGGACAATTAAAGGAATATTTAAAATTTTAAACAAAAGCAAAATATGGCATATAGGCCATCAATTTACTGTCTCAGTAGTAAGAATGTGGAGCAGTGTACATTTGAATGATCAAATAATATATTTTTACTATAAAATGCTGAATTTGAGTAATTACAGATTACATTTCAAGAGGATTTTAGCTGATTTACAAATTTAGTGGAAATCATATTAAACTAGGTGGCTATACACAAATTAGATTAAAAATTTGGGGTGGTTAAAACTCAAACACTAGACAACTCCAAAATCAAATGTTTCCAGCAACAAAAGAATAGTTACTTTTTATGTAAGCATCTAGAAATCTCAATTGAATTTTTATATAATGCTTCCTTCATGTAGACTATTTTTCATAAGGGTATATTAGAGTTAAACTTTTGACAAAAAAAGTTATTTGGAAGGAAATTAGTGATAAATATTCTCTATGATTTTGTTAATTAAAATTAATCTATTAATTTCATTTAATGTGACTATATGTTTGAATTAGACTCCACTATGTTGCTTGCTGTTTTTTGTTCGTTCCATCTGTTCTTTGTTTTCCCTCTTCTTTTTCCAATTTTTCTTGGGTAATTGTGAATTTTTATAAGTTCATTTTATCCTTAATAATGGCTTATTTCTCTTTAAAAATGAATGGTTCCCTGGGATTTGAAATATAATATTTAATCAGAATGTAGCTCTGATTAAGTAATATTATGCCACTATATGTGTGGTACAAGAATCTTATTCTCTCTCACATTGCTAATATTGCTAGTAGAACTATAAAATAATTTGTTTTAAAACATAATGTATCTATACATTAAAAACATCAAAATCCAAAAGATCAAATCAGAAGAATCTAATCTAAGATATAATTTAAAGAAAACTTATTATAAAAAACTTTTTAATATAGCATCACTTACTTTATAGCAAAAAAGAAACTGTCTTCTAATAAGTAGAGGAATAATTATGGTTGATTATGCAAGTATTATTACAAGGTGTGACAAATTACTTTTTGCTAATTAAAATTGACATTTCAATGAGAAATGGTTCAGGGTATTCTTAAATCTAAGGAAAAAAGTAACAAA
This sequence comes from Rhinopithecus roxellana, assembly GCF_007565055.1. NCBI lineage: Eukaryota > Metazoa > Chordata > Mammalia > Primates > Cercopithecidae > Rhinopithecus > Rhinopithecus roxellana. The sequence continues at coordinate 32,280,937 of NC_044566.1, forward strand.
ATTATGCATACAGTAGGATACATATATATAAATAAAAACAATGTTAGAAAAGTAACCAAGCAAAATGCAAAAACAGTTAAAATTTACAATTTCTTAAGTACTAAGGTAATTTTGAATTGCATTTAAATGAGTAAATAAATAAGAAAATCCAAGTTTTCTGTAAAATGAGATTAATGAGTAGGTACCAGTTCCACTAGAAGTATAAAACTGTCAAATTGTTTAAAAATTAAAATAATATTTTAGTGGTTCAGGAGTAGATCAATACAAAGAAGATAAAGCTACTAAACTCTTGAATATGCAAGACTTTAGAAAATTGTACAGATGATATCTAAAATTAATTTGAAAAATATAGACTAGACTAGCAGAGAAGGTAGAGGTTATAAATAGCTACTTTACAATCCTTGGTTTTTATGCTAAATGTCAAAATTGCTATTTATTCGACATTGTACAGATTAAGTAAATTTGCATACTGTAAGTATCTATACTAGGGCTTATTAAGAAAATTGTTTATTGACAAGTTTGACATACTTGTCATACGAAGCAGCTATTATTATTAGTGTTATTTTTATTCTATTAACATTCCTGGAAAAACAATTCAGCTCATACACACAGGCACACCGACACACGCACATGTGAAGAAGGTCAAAGTATTACGAAAACAAAATCCAAAAAAGTTATTATGTATTATATGTCAAGCTATGAATTATACACAATAAACTTTTTCACAAAAGGAAAATATTTGTAGATCTGTCTACATAAATTTCAAAATCCTTATCACAAAAATATATGGCAATCTTGGCTTACCTTAAAATTGAAATGACCAAATACATTGTCAAAATAGAAAAGAATCTCTATTTATGCAAGAATTTAAGAAAATATGTATAAGAATTTGGGATACTTCAGATAATGTAATTTAAGAGCAACCTGCCTAAGGGAGGGATGATTTATCTGTTAGATACAATATGAGAAATAAAACTTCACATACTTAGTTTGACTGCTCCCATAAAAACCTTTTAAAAATAGATATGGCTGTTCTTCCTTCTTCACTTCCTCCCTGTGTCCCTCTCTTTCTTCATTTCTTCCTGAATAATTAAGTGAAAAATAATAAGAAGAAGACAATTCCAAGTGAGGAAGGGAATTCAGCAGAAGTCAGAATGGTGCTGCGCTGGTAAACATTATCTGAAAAAAAAGCACTGATTTGTAGCATTTGCCAATTTCTGTAATGTCAGTACACCAATCATAGCTGACTGTTTTGTATCATTTACGAATTCTTAAAAATCAGCTCCTGTGAGCCTGAATGAGCCAACTACAACACATCATGGGGTCAAAGCCCCCGAGAAGGTGAGGAAGGTAGCTGAGTACATAGCCACTCAAAAAGGTCAAGAGATTGGTTATAGATTAGTTGTGGCCTGGAGCTGGTTCCACTGACTTGTGAGAAGTCAGTTGTGTGTATCTCTTCCCAACTGTGCTTTCAATGACTTCAAGTTGATAATTTGAAATCAGCTACGGTGGGAATATTTATATTACAGAAAACTGACAAAGATTAAAAATCAGGGATGTTTTGAAGAGATTGGAAATAAAATTCTATAATAACTGAAAATAGATGGGTCTGAAAAGCAATAAAGTATATTAAAATTTCTGGCAAACTTATTCAGTTTGTATGGGTTTATTCAGAAAATTTTTATTAAAGAGTTAGGAATCTTTTACCACTAAATACTATGTTAATGCAAGACTATATATTTTTTCCTTTGTTAAAATTAACACTGACCAGCATATCACTACATACGTGAAAGATGTACAATATTTGGGGTTAGGCTTCCCAGGCTTGGAGGTGAGTGTCACAAACGTGTCATGGGTCAAATCTAGGACAAATAAATAAATAAATGTGGATAAGCCAGGCAAAGAATAGGCAGGCACTGGGCAACATGACAAAATCCTGTGTCTACAAAAAATAAAAAAATTAGCAGGGCATGGTCTCAAGCACCAGTGGCTCCACCTACTCGGGAGGCTGAAGTAGGAGGATCACCAGAGCCTGGGAAGTCGAGGTGACAGTGAACCATGATTGCACTACTACACTCCAGCCTGGGTGACAGAGCAAGGCTCAGGGTCAAAAATAAATAAATAAATAAATAAATAAATAAATAAATAAATAAATAAATAAATAAATTTTAAAAACTGGAAATAAATAAAAATTGGAACATTGGATCCTTTAGTTATAAAATGTAGAATTGGGCAGTTGATAAAGTTTTAATGAGGCATCTTGATTAGGGTATATGAGAATTCTTTGTACTATTCTTCTACCTCATTTAAAATTGTTTCTAGTTTACAACTAGTTGAATAAAAAGCTAAAACCAAAATGAAATTTAAAATATGATAATTGGAAAGCAAAGCAAAACAAAAATACTTTTGGCCTATGAAAATCTTTGATTTTGTTGATTATCTTGAGTTTATCACATTTTTGGAATCATTTTTGATTCCAGTTAAGTCTGATTTAAGAAGAAAATAATTTATAATACATAGGAGTGTACAAGCACTCACTTCACTTCCATTTTTCAGAGTCATTCTGCTCTGACTCCAAACCCCATGGCATCTTGCAATGCAAAATGTATGTATATGGAGAAAGGTTGTGTTACTGACTTGTGCTTGAACATTATTTCTGTTGATATTTTAACTTATACATTGCCAATATGATTGATAATAGAGCTTTCCAAATTTGAAGTTATTTAAAACTTTATATAAGTTTAAATGGCTCCCTATTAGAGTAATACAGGAAATTAGAGGCATTACAAAGCAAATAGTTGGTTGAAGCATCAGAGAAATAACAAAAATAGCATTCAAAACACAAAAGTCACTAGTCGTTCAACCTATATGGGGCAAAAAGGTCTTTAACAGAAAATGAGAGAAGTTAGAAAATAACATTTTCCTTATAAGTACCATTTTATTGTATAGCAAGCCTTCATACTGTGGAAGTTAGGCCTTTAAAATACTAAGTTTCTACAAAAAGTGGCATACTCTTCCATTGATAGTAATTGGATATAATAAAAATAAATTTAATTGTAACCTAGACTTTTACACCTTTTGATGGAATTCTTTACTAGAAAATTTTTAAATTTAAATTTAAATTTTTTAAATATTTTAGAGTGTGTACCTCTAATTTACTGAGAAAGAATAGAGCTAATAGTAGTTTTGTAATCTGTCCAAGGCCACACACTATTGAAGCAATAATTCCACAGGGGCAATATTATTCTCAACAGTTCCCTTAATCCCTCGTGGGAAAATATATGCTTATAATAATTTAAAATTATTTTACTTTCTTTTCATTTTTGCATGGATCTTGGTGAGTTTCAGTCATTTTTGCATTACTGGTTTTATATTCTATATGTTATTCAACATTATAAATGTGAATTATACCATTAGAACAAATATTAATTTCAAAACATAAAATGTGATACATTTTGACTAAAATAAAAGTTTATTAAGTGCATAGTAGATGTAGAAATTCTGCAGAATTAGATTGTAGGTATTTCAATAAATTATATATATTGTTATATTTATAGTATATAACAACATGCAATATCCATTATGGAATATAAACATATACTAGCATTTATATATACTATGCTCTCTACTATAGATGCTTCAATATATGGAGTTTAGTTATATGTACATTTAACATGTGTGTTTTTAAAAACAACTGCAATATCAACAGCTTTCTTGAAGGTATAGAAGCAAACAGTGGCCTTAGATAAAGCAGAAAGTGGGTCATCATTTTGTAACTCATTAAGGTTTGTTTGTGGTATTTTCCCACTCTCCTGATGAATAATATAACACAGAGAAAATTTGATGAGCAGTTACCTTATTGTTTTTCTAATTGGTGAGGAAACTTCTTCACCCTTCTTCTGAGTCATAACCGCCACTATGTGGCTTGCTACCATCCAAATAAACACTTGCTGAAAAAAATACAATCACACATACAATTTTCCTTTAAAATTATGGTCCATTGGAATCAGATAGAGGCACTAGGCAGATAAACTCTAATCATTATTGAAACAAGACTTATATCTTATTTCCAAATCTGAAATAGAAGAAACTATAAAGAAATCCAGTCATCCTCTTTTATCAGTTACATATTCTTATCAAGAATTTTTTGAATCTTGAGTAAATACGAGGGTTCATCTTCACAAAGTAGAGATTAAGTAATAACAGAAAAAATCACTTTTTGCAAATGCTTTTGAATTGAATTTTCTCTTCTCTATATTGTTCATTTAATATTGGAATGTCCAAGATGCATTTACTAGACACCTTGGAATCCTACTGTTTAGACGCCCACCTAAGCAGCTGATGTCACCTTTTACAGGCTATGGAAGATAAACATGCATTTGTGAAAGAGCTGTTCTTTAGTTATAAAAAAGAACTGAGGAATCAATTGTGAATGGACTTGGGCAACTTTGTTGGTTCAGTTTATAAACAGTTTGAAAAGTTTTAAAACTTTCCCAGAACACTTTGGCTCAGAGACAGCTGTGTAAAACTATATAAAAACAAACTGAGTGCTCCCATTGTCCCTAACTGCTGCAGTATGACAGATATTTTCCTTTGAATATTTTTCAATATTTGTTTTTTGATCCTGATATGCCATTAGATATCCCTGTTTCCCTTTCAGAGTCAGAATAATCATGTGTACTATATAAAATATTTTTAGTTTAATTTACTTTGAAGAACAAAACACTTCTAAAGAATGTAATTTATATCATAGTAATTGGTGAGTATATTTTATTACTAAGGCTCTATTATTCAAAACAATTTTAGATTTAAAGAAAAATTGAGAAGATCGTGTAGAGCATGGTCCCCAAACTTTTTGGCACCAGGGACCGGTTTCATGGAAGATAGTTTTTCCACAGACTGGAGGTGGAGGTGGGGATGGGGATGGGAGAGGTGGCGGAGTGGTTTGAGAATGAAATTGTTCCCCCTCAGATCATCAGGCTTTAGATTCTTATAAGGAGTGCACAACCTAGATCCCTTGTATGTGCAGTTCACAACAGAGTTCACACCCCTACAAGAATCTAAGGCTGCCCCGATCTGACAGAAGGCGGAGCTCAGGCAGTAACACAGGCTTACCTGCTGCTCACCTACTGCTGTAAAGCCCAGTTCCTAACAGGACCACTACCAGTCTGAGGCTTGGGGGTTGGTGACCCCCAATGTAGAAAGTTCTAAGATAGCCCACAACAAGTTTCTCATGTTAATAATATTATACATTTTTGTATGGTAAACTTGTCACAATTAATGAACCAATAGTGATTAATGGTTATTAATCAAAGTCCATCATTTATTCAGATTTCTGTAGTTTACATCTAATGTCTACTTATGATCTGATATATCATCCTAGGTATCCGGTTTTCATATCTCCTTAGTCTTCTCTTGGCTATGTCAGTTTCTCAGACTTTCCAGGTTTTTGATGAACATGAGAGTCTTGAATATTTTTTTAATATCTCTTGATTGAAATTTTTCTGATGTTTCTTTCATTATCAGACTGGTGTATGGATTTTGGGGAGTGAAAATCACAGAATTGCCACTATTATCATATTACATTAAGGGTACATCATATTAACATAACTTATCAATAGTTGATATTGACTTTGATCACCTGGCTGAGATTGTGTTTGCCCAGTTTCTCCACAGTAAGGTTATTCTTTCTATTCCCTCAATTCTAAATTGACATCTTTGAAAAAAAGTCACTATCAATAGCTCACCCTTCATCAGTGAAGATTTAATCCTTGTGGGCAGAGTGGCTACATTATTAAGATTTCTTCTGCAAGGGAGATTTGTCTGTTCACTGCCTGTATTAGTCTGTTTTCACACTGCTATAAAGATACTACTTGAGACTGGGTAATTTATAAAGAAAGGAGGTTTAATTGACTCATAGTTCTGCATGGCTGGGAAGGCCTTAGGAAACTTACAATCATGGTGGAAGGAGAAGGGGAAGCAAGGCACGACTTACATGGTAGCAGGAGAGAGAGAGAGAGAGAGAGAGAGAGAAGAGAGATAAGAGAGAGGAGGAGAAGGAGATAGGAAGAGTGAGAGTAGAGAGGAGAGAGGAGAGAGGAGAGGGAGAGAGCGAAGGATATAGCGAGAGAGGAGGAGAGGAGGAGAGGAGAGAGAGAGGAGGAGGAGAGTAGGAAGAGAGGAGAGAGGATGAGAGGAGAGGGAGAGGGAGAGGAGAGAGGAGAGAGGAGAGAGAGAGAGGCAAGAGAGAGGAGATAGAGGAGAAAGTAGGAGAGAAAACAGGGGAAACTGCCGTTTTTAAAACCATCAGATCTCGATCACAAGAAAAACACGGGGGAAACCTACCCCATGATCCAATCACCTCCCACCAGATCCCTCCCTCAACACATTGGGATTACAATTTGAGATGAGATTTGGGTGGGGACACAGAGCAAAACCATATCACTACCATTTGTTCATTCATTCAATAATTTATTGATATCTGTATAAACTCAGTGTTTATACCCTGGGTTATAATTTAATGCTGCTTTATTTTGTTGCTCAAATTCCTTTGAATTGGGAAATTTTTCAGTGTGCTTCTATGTCTCTTTGACATGCACCCATCAATGGAGGGGTAGTGGGCTTTGCTGCTGCGGTTGTTGTTGTTGCTATTTTTATTTATTCATTTATTTTCCTTTATTTTTAAGCACTACCTTTCTTCCTGGCATTATAAGATGCTCCAAGAGTATCTTGTATCATTCGTGCTTCAGTTCTAGAATCAGTTATTTCTCCAAATAACTCAGGATCCTTTTATTGGAGAATAGTATTGGAAATCAAGAATTGGGTGCTAGGTATGCTTTTTGCTACTTAGGTAACATTTCTTCTGTGCATTCTGTATTAGTCCATACTCGCACTGCTATAATGAATTACCTGAGACCAGGTAATTTATAAAGAAAAGATGTTTAATTCACTCACAGTTCCACAGGCTTTAAAGGAAGCATAATGGTTACTGTGGAGGCCTCAGGAAACTTTCAATCAGAGCAGAATGCAAAAGGGAAGCAGGCACATCTTACATGACTGAAGCAAGAGGAAGAGAGAACAAAAGAGGAGGTGCTACACACTTTTAAACAACCAGATCTCGTGAGAACTCACTCACTGTATTGTACCAAGGGGGATGGTATTTAAACATTCATGAGAACTCTACCATCATAATTCAATCACTTCCCACTAGGCCCTACCTTCAACACTGGGGAATACAATTCAACATGAGATTTGGATGGGGCAGAGATTCAAACCATATCACTTTGCTAATTTACAGAACAACTAATCCATGTATATACACATATATGTGTAAATATTTCTATAGTATGTACCCCTGTAGGTATATTGACCTAACCATGAGTTTTTAGAATATCTCCAACTCTAATATATTACCATTTTGATAATTTGAGCATTTTCTCCTTGCCTTACTCCAGAATTGCCACTACAAGACTGAGAAACCTGGATCCCACTATTCACAATCCATTTACCTAAATCTTTAATTTATTTCATTAGAGCTTTGAAGTTTTCTATATACAGAACCTCTACAGAATCTACCACCTGAGTATTTATAATTTCTATGTGTTGAATACATTTCAGGTCCCCTCCTCTAGCTATTTTGAAAACAAACAAACAAACAAAACAGCAATACATAGTTGGTAACTATAGTCACCCGACTCTGCTATGAAACATTCAAATTTATTATTTCTACCTATCTATATGTTTGTACCCATTAAGCATCCTGTCTTCATCCCTGCTACACCCAGTATACACCCTTCCCATTTCTGGTATAATTCATTTCACATTCTACCTCAATGTGGTCAACATTTCAAACTCCCACATATAAATGCTAACATGCAATATTTGTCTTTCTGTGCCTGGGTTATTTCACTTAATAACTCCAGTTCCATCCATACTGATGCAAATGACATGATTTCATAAGTTTTTATGGTTGAATAGTATTTTACTGTATATATGTACTACATTTTCTTTATCCATTTGTCTGTTGATAGACACAAGTTAATTCCTTATCTTTGCTACTGTTAATAGTGTGCTGCAATAAGCATGGGAGTGCATGTTTCCCTTTGATATACTGATTTATTTCCCTTTGGATAAATACCCAGTAGTTGGATTGGTGGATTTTAAAAAAAAATTCTGTTTCATTTAGTTCTCTGTTTTATCCTTATTATAGAATCTTACTATTGAATTTTTTTCTTGCTTTTACACTCCTTTGATGTGTATCATTAGATTGTTTCCTTGAAATCTTCATACTTCCTTTTTTTTTTTTTTTTTTTTGAAACGGAGTTTGGCTCTGTCGCCCATGCTAGAGTGCAGTGACAATCTCCGCTCTCACTGCAAGCTCCACCTCCCGGGTTCACGCCATTCTCCTGCCTCAGCCTCCCGAGGAGCTGGGACTACAGGCAGGCATCCGCCTCCACGGCTGGCTAATTTTTTGTATTTTTTAGTAGATACAGGGTTTCACCGTGTTATCCAGGATGGTCTCGATCTCCTGACCTCATGATCCGCCCGCCTCGGCCTCCCAAAGTGCTGGGGTTACAGGTGTGAGCCACCACGCCAGGCTGAAATCTTTCTACTTCTTAATGAAGGTATTTTTTGCCATAAGCTTTCCTCTTAGCACTGCTTTTGCTGTATGCTACAGGTTTGGGTATATTGTGTATCCTTTTTCAATTTTTCCAAAAATATTTTTGATTTCCATCTTCATTTCTTCATTGACCCAGTGATCATTCAGGAACATGTTTTTGTTCCAACTACTTGTATGATTTACAAAGTTACTCTTGGTATTGATTTCTAGTTTTGTTCCATTATGGTCTGAGAAGATACTTGATGTAATTTTAATTTTTGTTAATTTGCTGGAACTTGTTTTATGTCTAACATATGCCCTATCCTTGAGGATGTTCTGTGTGCTGATGAGAAAAATGTGTAGTCTGCATTTGTTGACAAAATGTTTTTTAAATGTTTATTAGGTCCATTTCATCTAAAGTGTAGTTTAAATTCAATGTGTCTTTGATGACTTTCTGTCTAGATGTTCTGTCTAATGTTGACAGTGGGATGTTGACATCCCCAACTATGATAGCATTGCAGTTTATCACTTTTTTTAGATATGGTGCAATTTGCTTTATGAATATGGGTGCTCCAGTGTTGGGTGCATATATACCTAGAATAGTTATATCCCCTTGCTGGATTGATCCTGTTATAGTTACATAATGACCTTATTTGTCTTTTTAACAGTTTTTGACCTAAAATCTGTTTTATCTGATGTAAGTATAGTTACTCCTGTTCACTTCTGGTTTCAATAGGTGTGGGATATTTTTTGCCATCTCTTTACTTTTAGACTATATGTGTCTTTATAGGTAAAGTGCATTTCTTGTGGCAGCATATAGTTGGATCATGTTTTTTTAATCCATTCAGCCAATCTATGTGAATAATTTAATTCACTAACATTCAAGGTTATTATTGATTTGTGGGTTTTCTTTCCAGTGATATTGTTCTATATCATTGTCTCTCTCTTTTTTTTTTTTTTTTTTTTCGTTTGTCATTGTGATTTGGTGGTTTTATATAGTGGTACCATCTGAGTCCTTTCTCTTTCTTGCTTTACCAGTGAGTGTTGTAGTTTCATATTTTTATGATAGTAAATTTTATCCTTTTACTTTATGTTTAGGACTCCTTTGAGAATTTCTTACAGGTCTGGTCTATTGGTGATTAATTCCATCAGCTTTTGCTTGTCTGGGAAAAATTTTATTTCTACTTCATTTATAAAGAATAATTTTGTTGGGTATAGTACACTGGCTGGCAATTTTTTTCTTTCAACACTTTCAGTATATCATCCCATTCTCTCCTGGCATGTAAGATTTCTGCTTTGGAATCCACTCTTAGTCTGATGAGGGTATCTTTATAGGAAATTAGACATTTCTTCTTGCTGTTTTGAGAATTCTCTTTATGTCTTTCATTTTAGATGGTTTGACTATAATATGCCATGAAGATGACCATTTTGCATTTTATTTCTTTAGGGATTTCTGAGACTCTTCTATCCGGATGTCTAAATCTTTTGCTAGAATTGAAAATTTTTCATCTATTACTTCATGAAATAGGTTTTCTTGCCCTTTTGTTTTGTCTTAGCCTTCTGGAATACAGATTGTTCAAGTATTTGGCCGTTTTGTAGTGTCCTGTGTGTCACAAAACCTCTGGTTATCCTTTTTTATTCTTTTTGTGTAAATTTTTGTCTGACTAGGTTATTTCAAAAGACAAATTTACATTCTGGGTATTTTTCTGATGCTTAATTTAGACTATTGTAAAAACTTTCAGATACATTTTGTATTTTATTGAATAATAAATATTTCATTCCAGAATTTCTGTCTGGCACTTTTTAATGGTATCTACCTCTTTGGTTAATTACTCATTCATATTCGAATTTGTTTTACTGATTTCTTTGTATTGTTTTTCAAAATTCTCTTATATCTTACTGAGTTTCATTACTATCAACATTGTGATTTATTCTCTCAGGATTGTATGAATTTCTGTTTCTTTGTGTCTGTGGCTGAAGAATTATTGCATTCTTTTGGAGATGTCATATTTCCTTAATTTTTCTTTTTCTGTATTCTTGTATCGATATCTGTGTGTCTTGTGTAACAGTCTCTTCTTCCAATTTTTTGAATTTGCTTTCATAGAGGAGAATTTTTTTTTGAAGATATATCTGTGATGTTGGTTTAGCAGGGCACTTTGGTTTTGATTCTGGGTGCGTGCAGTAGTGTAGTCTCTGTATGATTTATTTGCCTGAAGGAGCATCAGTGATGTCTATGAGTATCTTGGTGGCGTAGGGTGTTGTTGTTAGTGGGGGCTATGATGAAGTTTTGCTAGGGACTAGGTCACCAAGTAGGCCGGTCTTTGGGCCCCAGTGGTGGTAGCAGTGAGCTGAACATGCCTGTTCTTGGGACCCAGGTAGTGTACACTAGTACTTGCATTACTGGATCCAAATGGGCCAATTTTGGGGCCTTCAGGTGGCTTGTTTGGGTATCAGAAATGGCAGCAGTGGGCCAGGCAGGTGGGTGGGTTCTTAAGACCCTGGACAGTGTGAGTGGCACTGGTGATGGCAGTAGAAGTAGTGAAACAACTCTCCTTTCAATGCATTGGGGAGTCTCTCCCTGCTCCCAGCTGATCCTGACTGAGCAGGCTGCCTCACTTCCTAGAATGTCTCTTTAGACTCTTTTTTAACCCGGTTGTTACGTACATTTTTTTTATTAATATGCAAATATTTTGGAATTTTTCAACTATCCTCTGCTTATTGATTTCAAATATATTTTCCTTGTAGACTGCAGATACCTTTTGTATGACTTTATTCTTTTACCTTTTTTAAGATGTGTTTCATGGCATAGTCTGTATCACTTTTAGTAAATGTTCCTTATGAGCTTGATGAGAATATTTTCCTGCTTTATTGGATACAGTATTGTATAAATGCCAATTAGACCAAATTGCTTGGTAGAGCTCTTCAGGTCAACTATTTTCTCTTCAATTTTCTGACTCTTTAGTGTATCAATTACTAAGAGGGGTTCAAAATCTTCAGATATAATACTGAGTTTGTCTGTTTTTCTCCAAAATTCTGTCAGGTTTTGGCTCATGTATCTTTTATCCTCTATTGTTAGGTGCATACATATTTAAGGTTGGTAAATCTGCTTGGATAACTGGCCTCTTTATTATAATATAATATTTCTTTTCATCACTGATAATTTTTATTATTCAAAAGTTAGCTTTGTCTAAAATCAGTGTACCTATGCCAGATATTTTTGATTGATATTAACATGGTATGTGGTTTATTATCCATTCACTTTTGATCTGTCTGTCCTTATATATAAAATGGCTTTTTAATATTTATTTTTAACTTATTTTTAAACTGCTTTATTACAGTACAATTGGCATATGAAAAAGTATTGTTATATATTATGTACAACTTAATTTGTTTGGGGATAAGTATACATTCATAAAATTATCAGACTATCATTTCTCAATGCCATGAACCTAACCTACCCATCTGCTCAAAAAGTTTCTTCCTGTTCCTTTAAGGTGACTTGTTTTCAGACTTTATATACTTGTGTATTATTTGTATTCATTCTTTCACTCTCTTTCTTTAACTGGTGTGTTTAGATCATTCACAATTAAAGTAATTATTAATATAGTTGCTGTAACATCTGTCATGTCTGTAACTGTTTTATATTCTTTGCACTTATCCTTTGTTTCTTTTGTTTTCTTCCCCTGTTTTACAGCTGTTTTCCATTTTTTATTTAGTATGGTATATGATTTCACTTTCTCCTCAGCCTGTCAATTATACATCTAAAATGTTTTTGTAGTAGTTGCACTAAAGCTGACATATATTTAAAACAATCCAAGTTTACTTTTAAATAACAGTATACTGCTTCATGGGTGGTGCAGTTGTTTTAAAACAGACTATTCCCAATTATCATCTCCTATTTTTTGTAACATTCCTATCATTCATCTCACTTTTCCATATTTGCAATGGCACAGTGCATATTTGGAATTATTACTTTGACTAATTATTTCTTCAAAATGAAGGAGAAGTAAGAAGTTTTTTAGATAAACAAAACGTATATTGAGAGAATTAATTGCTAGCAGTACTGCAACAAGTGTTGGAAAAGCTTCTCAGGAAGACAGAAAATAATATAGGCCAGAAGCACATATATACATAAGGAAAGGAAAAGTGTCAGAAAAAAATAAATAAATGAAGGCAATTTTAATTTTAGACAAAGCTAACTTTTGAATAATAAAAATTACCAGTGATAAAAAGAAATATTACATTATAATGAAGAGGCCAATTATTCAAGAAGATATAACAACTTTAAACATGTATGCACCTGACAATAGAGCATTAAAATATATAATAATACTAATATTATTACTAATATTATCTATGAGATCAATCAAGAATAAAATACTATTTTATTTTACCTCCACTGAATTCTCTCAAAATCCATTTGTCTAAGAAACTTGTTTCTCCTTTATTTTGAAGAATAATTTCACTGAGTATAGAATTCTAGGTTGATAATACTTTTCTTTTGATACTTTTTCTATTTTTTTGGTTCCTTTGTTTCTGACAATTAGTTTTCTGTAATTCTTATTCATTTTCCTCCTTATCCATTTCCTCCTTTATTTAGTTCTTGCTTTCTTTCAAGATTTTCTCTTTGTCTTAATTTTTGTCATTTTGAATATGATATGCCTATGTGCATATTTTTAAATACTTGTCCCATTTGGTATTCTCTCAGCTTCCCAGATATATGAATTGTCATCTGTTATAAATTTTAGAACATTCTCAGACATTATTATTTTAATACGTCTTCCATTCTGTTTCCTCTTCCTCCCTCCTCCTCCTCCTCCTGCTCCTCCTCCTCCTCCTTCTTCTTCTTCTTCCTCCTCCTCCTCTTCTATCTGAATTACACATATTTTGCATATTTTTAAATTACCCCAGAGTTCCTATATACTATGCAGTGCCTTTTTTTATTATTTTTCTCTTGTTTTATTTCAGTTTGAGACATTTCATTTGACATATATTTTAGGTTACTGATTATTTCATCAGCTGTATATACACTGTTGAGGATATAATCGAAGCCTTTTTATTCCCTTTTCTGAGCAATTTTCCATTACATTAATGTAGATTACTTTTAATTTATTCAGGTATTTAATTCAGATCACTGTTATCTTATCCGGTGCTATTTTGACATGGCCTAAGATTTGATGCTACATAAGATTTACTGACTACTCAAGAATATATTACTTTGACATGAAAGAACCCAGGTTCAAGTTAATTCATTTACTAAGTTGGTTAAATCATATGCCTTCTATGAGCCTTCATTTGGTAACTCAGAAAATGAAAATAATAATGCTAGTCATATATATTCTTCACTATTATCATATGGACAAAAGGGATTATGGATTATAATCACCATCATTGTTGCTGACAGGTATATAGAAAATAATTTCATTAAAGAAAAGTCCCTACATTTATTCTTTTCCTAATATCTGCATTAAGTAAACTAATAAATATAGTCATTACAAAAACCTCCTTATTATTATTAGTTCAATGTGAGAGCTGCTGCAGAAAAAATATGCTTTATATTTTTTTTCTTGGATATACATAATATTCGTAAATTATGAAATCATTGAAATTACCTTAAAATTGGAAAAAATGTGCATTTCTATTCATGTAACAGTATAAAATTCCTATGTCAATCTCTCTGTCTTTTTTTTTTTTTTTTTTTTTTTTTTTTTTTTTTGAGATGAAGTTTCGCTCTTTCACCCAGGCTGGAGTGCAGTGGCACAATCTCGGCTCGCTTCAACCTCCACCTCCCGGGTTCAAGTGATTCTTCTGCCTCAGCCTCCCGAGTAGCTGGGATTACAGTCATGTGCCACCATGCCCGGCTAATTTTTGTACTTTTAGTAGAGACAGGATTTCACCATATTGGTCAGGCTGATCTCGAACTCCTGACCTCAGGTGATCCACCCGCCTTGGCCTCCCAAAGTGCTGGCATGAGCCACTGCACCCAGCCCCCTATGTCCATCTCTAAAAAACAGGCACTGAATTTGTTTCCTAATGTAAAGAATGAATGAATACATATTATTTTGTGGAAGGTAGTTCTTTTTCAAGTGAAAAATATTGTTCTTGTATTTCTTCATACATCAGAGAATTTTGTATATTTTCTACAAAATTTATTTTTCTCTTCAGAATTGATCTAGACTATAGAACAAATGTTTTAGCAAAAAGTATGATGATAAAACTAGACCAATGGTTTGTAAAGCAATTTCAACTTAATAGGTTTATTTTTAAGTAAAAATAGTCCAGTGAATTTGTTTTCAGGTGAGCAATTCTTAATTATGGCATTCATTTGAGTCTCAGCCAATTTGAAACTATTAGAAAATTAAGTAATACAAGAGAGCACATAATTACTTAAATTCAGTCTTTGTTTCACTCAGTTTTTGATACTACTATAAAAACTCATTTATATGTTTATGTATTTTTATTATAAATTTAAAATATTTTATATGGTGTTATATAGGGATGCTGATGAATATGCATTTTTGTTTAATGTGTGCTTTCCTTGTAATGTAAAATCTTTATGTTTAATTTATCTTCTTTTTATATATTTATGTCACCATTTAACTTTGTAGAGTTATTTTATCTGTAAGGAGTTTGGAGATGATTTGTATACTTTATTTTTGGAATCTAGTAGAGAATCAATAATTGAATACAAATGTGTGAAGCAATTTCAATAAAATAATCAAAGTTAGATCTCCTCCCACTGAGAAGTTACATTCTATTAAAGGGAAAATCAATTATCCCTAGAGGAAGTATAAGGCAAATGACTTTTTGCCCACTGGATAAACCTCATGATTTTGAATCAGTCCTTATCATTTTACTAACAATCAATCCTGCAACCTCATTAAGATGAGTGTGATGAAATGTTAAATTTAACTATTTGAGTTCCTCCTCTTTTCATCAACAGTTTTATCACTTTAACATGTGACACCTATGTGTTTATTATTATTAAAAGACATATATGCTTTATAGAAAATGTTTACTAAACATGAGAAAAGGTAAAATTTTGATACACATATATTTCTTTCAATTTGCATATGCAAGTACCAGGGAACTTAGCACTGTTTATAGTCTATAAACCATAATACACTTGAAACAATTAGTTTCAGACAAGATAAGCTCTCTACTAAAACAGGTAATATATGTATACCTTATCTTTGAGAATAACAGTCTTCAATGACGTTTTGAAATTTTATTTTTATTCAAGTTTTCCACTAGTATATTTAATACTCAATTTTAGAGGTCAACATTGTTTTCATAATGAATAGCATAACCAGCATGTAATAACATTAAAACTATGTTAATGCTTTAAGCAGAGCCACTTTCTTCCAGAAAACATTCTTTATTTTTCCTTCCAGCACTGAAATGAAGATAAAGGTCAAGCAACAACCCACACTTTTATTTCTTGTCAATAACAGTAAAAAGATAACTAGAGAATTTCATTAGCACTTTTTCAAATATAAGATATTTCTCTGACCTCTCTTCACATAGTAATTTAAAATTTGCCTGGGGGAAGAACTAAAATATTTTTCTTTTTTAATTATATTTTAACAACTTTGTCCAAAGACAAATGTTGATGTTTCTTTTACTGTTCCTAGTTTAAATAATATGTTTGAAGTTATTATTTGTCAATAAATGGTTCTTTTAATATGATGATCTTTATGTTTATATAACTAACAAAAAAACCTTTCTCATACTCTGAAAATAAACTAATGCTGTGCTTTTCCAACAGTTCTCTAAGCTGATTTTTTTTTAAATTGGACTTTTGCATATATTCAAATTTCAGAATGGGAGGTTCATAGAAATAATGAGCATTGCACTGAATGTTGCAGAATATGTATATAGTTAGATTAATAAAGAGGAACCATTTATACATTATTTAAATTTTCTTAAAATATATGTAATCATTTATAATTTCTGATGACTCTCAAGAAGTGGGTCAGATAGAATATCTTTAGTACTGATTTTCTAATCGTGTACATAATACACTAATTACCCTGCAGCAGTGAGGGCATTCAGTGCTGGGACCTTTCCCAGGCTCTGAGCCTCACTCTTTCAATGTGCGCTGCCGGTCTATTAGCCATTAACAGTGTCTCAAACAGCAACTGCCAGCAACTGCCAGCAACTGCAAACATCCGGCCTCTGGTGAGAGGTATAAAGGGCCAATTGATAGGAACAAACTTCAGGATGCCTAGAATTGCCAGGACAATGGCAATTTCATTCTTTGGGATTTAATAGAGAACACAACTAAAGGAAAAACAGAAACTACTGTTGTCCTTATGTAAGATGCCATTTTAATTTGACATAATTGCAAAGATTATTTTTAACGTGGCTTTTTAAAAAATTCCTGGATGATGGCAATTTCTTTCTATGAGTTAAAAAATATTTAATGGAAAACACAAATATAAAATAAGAAATTAAGGAAAAAAAAAAAAAAACCTTGTTGTTGAACTTATTTAACATTCCAGTTCACAATTGCACTAATATTTTTCATGTGACTTTTTTCTAAAGTTTTTTTTTTTAATTCAAGTATCACTGTAGAAAATCTTAACATATTTGACATGATGTTTAATAAACAATCAAGTTGATCTTATAGAAGACTGCAGATTTGTGATGTATCTGTGTTTTCCTGGTCAGAAAGCAGCTAAACAGTTATGCAGCTTCAAAGTTAATAGGTAATTTAACAGATAAATAAATCTGTTTTTTACAACTGTGGCTTAACACCTTTTTAGGATTACTCATTTAGTTGTTCTTCCTGTTTCCTGATCAGTTGTAAACTTCCATTATCTCTGAATGACTTCTCTGCTATGATTACTTACATTACATCTCTAATTCAGAATGGTAAAAGAAAACGTAAATAGGTTTTTTAATTATGTCATTGTCTCTAACAACATATTAAATCATAGCATGACACAATCTTACAATTTTTGAATAAACTATGAAAATGTTAGGAAAAAAGATAATCTTCATTTATCAAATAAATATAACTCCAGAATATATATTTTAAAAATTGATATTCTCTTTCTATAAAGCAAAACTTAAAAACAAAACAAAGAACTATGGTTTGTCCCAATTTTCTGTTTCTTAAATCTAGCTGTTGTGACTCAGTAAAACATAGTATTGCATGAGATGCTATGATTAGCTATGGAATCGCTGAAAATTGTTCCTTAGTTTGTGTCCCATTTAACTAGAATCTAACTTCGGTATATCAATGTATTTGATGCCCAGCCACTTGGGTATGCGCATTAAGATTGAAGAAATATAATAATCAGAAGATGTGTTTTGCCAACAATTAACTTCTAGTAATTTGATGTGAAGAGTTGGTTGATTTAAATGGTTTCTTTCTTTTTCAAGCGTGAACAGAGTTTAACCTCCTTTTTGTTACATTTCTGATAGATAGAAGAATAACAAAAATTCCTCCAAAAATGAAAAATAGAGAAACCCTGTATCATATTATTTTAAACATATTCTCAACATTTAATTTGAGATGTTATTGGACTCTTTAAGATTTTGTTTGTTCATTAGTTAATGAAGATAAATAATAGATTAAATAACTGCCAAGATGTTTTCAAACATAATACATTTTCAACGTAATAATTCTGAAAGATAGCTTTTACATGATGTAATAATTACTGCAGAGGAAGAAGAATGTGGGTATAAGCTAAACAAAAATATATCTGTCCTTCTCAAAGCTAGAGAGGATTAGAAAATAGAAGATAAAGAAGAGAGGAAAATGGAAATAACAAAGGAAAACAGGGTGTATATTTTTGATGGAAGACATCTATCTCTCAAAGCATTTCATTTTATTTTTCAGGCTGTTTGTACATGGTAAAGGAAAAATTTTGTGTAAGAATTCTAGTAACTGCAACAAGATTTGGCTACACCTCTAAAATTTAGAGAAGTAGAGCTGTAACTTTTTATTTTTTCCAAAGAATGTCTCAAACACTCTATATTCCAAATTATCTATAAATAATGCCATCCTAATGATTTGCTCAATCTTTTTTCACAAATAAACCAAAAATTTCTCTTGGTTTCCATTTCCTTCTCCATGCAGCCCATATACCATCAGTTGCCGCCTAATGTTCATAAGTGAATAATTTCTGTATTCATTTTTAACAAGCGATAGATAATGTGATCATTTCAACAATTAAATTATCTCATATATTAAACTTTTAAATTTGATGAATGTCAGAGGTTACTTGTTAAATGATCAGGGATGAACAAATTGTGGCTCATAGATCAAATTTTATCTACCACCTGTTTTGTATTGCTTATAAACTAACATAATTTTTGAAATTTTTAAATGAATGAAGAAAAAAGGAAAATGGGGTTTTGCAAAACATGAAAATTGGCCAGGTGCAGTAGCTTGCACCTGTAATCCCAACACTGTGGGAGGCCAAGGGGGCCAGATCACTTGAGGTCAGGAGTTTGAGAGCAGCCTGGCCAACATGGCGAAACCTTGTCTCTACTAAAAATACAAAAAGTAGCTGGGTGTGGTGGCACATGCTTGTAATCCCAGATAGTAGGGAGGCTGAGGTGGGAGAACTGCTTGAACCTGGGAGGCGCAGGTTGCAGTGAGCTGAGATCGGGCCACTACACTGTAGCCTGGGCAACAGAGTGAGACTCAGTCTCAAAACAAAACAAAACAAAACACATGAAAATCATACGAAATTGAAATTACAGTGTCCATAAAGTTTTATTAAAGCACAGGCATAACCATTTATTTATCTATTGTGTTAAAATTCTTTCACATTACAAAAGTAGAATTTAGTAGTTGCTACAGGTACTACATGCCTGCAAATTCTAATATATTTGTAATCTGTTGCTTTTATGATCTGGCCCTATTACAGAAAATTTTGCTGATCCCTGGTTTAGATAAATATATTGTAAATATGAACGTTAAGCTGTTGTTTGATAACTTGTTCATTTATCCAGTAAACTTATACATATATACTTTCTTGTATAATACCTTTTAAAATTTATTAGCTTCTAGGTCTACATTTTTTGGGACATATAATAATATGCTTCTTGCTTCTTGCTTTTTTTTTTTTTTTTTTTTTTGAGACAGAGTCTTGCTCTATCTCCCAGGCTGGAGTGCAGTGGTGCGATCTCACTGCAAGCTCCACCTCCCAAGTTCACGTCATTCTCCTGCCTCAGCCCCCCGAGTAGCTGGGACTACAGGCGCCCGCCACTACGCCTGGCTAATTTTTTGTATTTTTTTAGTGGAGACGGGTTTCACCATATTAGCCAGGATGGTCTTGATCTCCTGACCTCGTGATCCGCCCGCCTTGGCCTTCCAAAGTGTTGGGATTACAGGTGTGAGCCACTATGCCCGGCCCCTTGCTTTTAAGTAAAATAAAATTAAATATACATGAACGTTAGAAATCTTCTAAGAGTTAAAGAGAGTAAGACCAACTAATGATAATAATACCTTCAATTTTTAGAAACGTTTAAGGGTTTAATTCAAAATGTAGCATCACATATTTAATATCATTTGATTCCAACAGAATTTTAGTGAAGTAAGTAAATCAGATACCATGTCTGTGTTATATGAATGTACACATTGACTGAAAAGTTACGACCTTTCCAAGATAAAGTATCAGAGGTAACTTTAGCATGACAAAGTGATATACTTTTGAATATATTACAGTGACGATGGTCATGAAAAATTTCACTATGGTATTTTAATTGGCAGTGAAGAATCTTGCAGTTGGATTCAATACAGAGACATTGGAAGAATAATACACAGAAGAGGCAACATTGAAATAGCACGAACTGGAGGTTCAAAGATATGTTTTTGTATTTCTTTTTTTTTTTTTTTTTTTTTTTGAGACGGAGTCTCGCTGTGTCGCCCAGGCTGGAGTGCAGTGGTGCGATCTCCACTCACTGCAAGCTCCGCCTCCCGGGTTCACGCCATTCTCCCGCCTCAGCCTCCCAGTAGCTGGGACTACAGGCGCCCGCCACCTCGTCCGGCTAGTTTTTTTTTTTTTTTTTTTTAGTAGAGACGGGGTTTCACCATGTTAGCCAGGGTGGTCTTGATCTCCTGACCTCGTGATCCACCCCTCGGCCTCCCAAAGTGCTGGGATTACAGGCTTGAGCCACTGCACCCGGCCGATATGTTTTTGTATTTCATACAAAATAGGAAATAACACTAAGTGGAGGTACCAAGATTTGTTAGGAAAATGATAAATAATACACAAGTACTGTTGAAGTGTAGTGTTTAAATATCAGTAATTGTAAAATGATAACAGTTTCAATGACAAATGTGACTATTAGAATTATTAATAAAAATTTGAAATTAAATCACTTAAATATAACATACAATCTCCGATTCAGATAAAACAATTACATTGGGATACCCTGCATTTGCTAATGGTGGGAAGAATAAACATAGTACATGGTGCTGGAGGAAAAACAGAAAGTGGGCGGTCTAATATGTTAGACATTTGAGGTACTATATGTCCATAATATTTTACTCGAAGCCTTTTGTAACTTTTTTCTTTTGTTTTGTTTCTTGTCATTTTATTTCTTGCCTTCATTTCTTTCTTTTCCTATTTCTATCTTTCTTTCTTTCGTTGTTCTAGTTTTATTTTTGTGGCTGCTGTTAATATGGTACATATGAAGTATATTAAATGTATGGTACACAAATGAACTTAGAGGCAGCACCTTATGATCAAATATGCTACTATATCTGCAACAAAACATACAAGTATTATTTCTGAGTGGGACAAAAATGACTAAGTAGTCTAAATCCAATGTAGGTCAGGCATTACTTTTAAATGAATTTGCCACAAACATATACATTTTTTTTTCTTTTCACGACTACTAGTGTATTTGCAATTATGAATAAGAGATTGAGAATTTACACTGCATTTTGGAGAAATATAAACTATTAAAGATTTTTGAGCAAAATTTTGGTAGCTTGTTTCTTCATTATTTCCTTTGTTTTTGAATACAAAATAGAACTGAAGTGAGAGAGAAGCTACAGGTAGAGAGAACAATCTATGAATTATAGTATAATTTACACAAAGTGCTATAGGCTTGAACTAAATGCTAAAAATAGAAACCAGAAGAAGAAATTGATCTGAAAGAGGTTGGAATAAATCTGACAATATTTAATGGCCCACTCAATATATTTGTTGATGCACTTAAATCCCTATACACCTGAATTGCACATTCTCAGAATAATAATTTTTTTAAAAAATTAATATTTAATCTCTGTGATGAACATGGAAAACTTATGAATGGAATCAGTTAGTAACAAGTCAGATCATTAAAGATAGCTTCAGAAAGATCTACCCCTGTCTAGTGTCAGCACAACTAAAAAATAAGTCCCTACCATTAAATAAACTTTTATTTAACACTTACAATTTTCCTCATGCTATGTGAGACAGAGGACACAAATGTAAAAAAGACAGTCTCTTAAAAAAAAAAAAAAACCCACAGCATTGGAGAAATGAATATATACAAATAATCCCAATTTAGAGTGATAAATGGCATAGCAGTTGAATGTAAAAGGTAGAAAAGGGAAAGGGAAAAAAAGTTAAATTCTTTCTGATGCCCCTAATTATAGAATATGAGAGTGAAAATCAGAAACATTTAGATAAAAAATATATGGTTGAACTGAATCCAAAAGAATAATTTCCAGATAGAAAGGAGAGTAAATAATGTTTGCAAACATACAGACTTGCAGAAGATCACAAGGTACATAGCAGGACCAAGTGACTTAAAATGTGTAGAATGTGAGTTAAGGTTAAGAAAGAGCCAGAGATAAAACTGAAGAGAAAGGAAAGGTCAAGGTTAAAAAAAAAAAAAAAAAAAAAAAGGATACTTAAAAGCTCAATTTGGTTACTCTTTATAGGAAAGAATTGGATGGGGAGGGTGAAGCTTTGTATCTTAGTCTGAGTCTAGTTTAATTAAAAAGTCAGAAATTGAGATAATGTATGTATTATGAAAGTGGAACCAGAAATGAGTAGAAGGAGATGGATTCAAGAGCTATTTTGGGATTAGAATTCGTAGGAAATGTCACATAAAAGATTTATATTGGGACAGTTGAAAAAATACATAGACTACCTTCCACATTGTGATTCCATTTGCTTGGAGGATGGTTGACCCAAGAATCTCGGTAAGAAATATAGAAAAAACTGAGTTTGCAGTGGAAATTATTAATATAAATGTGAAAATTTGAGTTTCAAACATTGATCACACATGTAGATAGATGCCAAGACAGTATGTAAACAGAGGAACTGACATTATGAATAGGACACGTGATTGATAATCTAGATCAAGTAGGTGGTAAAAGCATGCTGTTGATGCTGGAGCCATTGGGCACCTCTTGCTTTAAAAAAAAACCTCAACCTAAACTTCATATCTTATTTAAATTGATCTCAAAAAAGGCCATTAAATGTAAAATATAAAACCATAAAAATTTTTAGAAAAAGAACGGAAATAGTCATCATCATCTAGGCTGAGGGAAAGTTTCTGAGACTTGACCCCCTTAATTATCCATAATAAAAAAAACTGATAAATTGAGTGCATCAAAATTAAAATATTTTTGTTCTACAAAAGACTCTGTTAAGTGGATAAAAAGACAAGCTGTAGACTTGGAGAAAATATTTGCAAGCCATATATCCAACAAAAGAATAGTAACTAGAATATATAAAGACATGTCAAAAGACAGTAGTATAAAAAAGAAAAATCAGGTAGAAAATGGGCAAAAGACCTGACACATAGTTAAAGCAAAGAGTACATACAGATAGCTGGTAAGTACATAAAAAGTTGGTCAACATCATTAGCCAGTAGAGAAATGGAAATTAAAAACCCCATCTCATTGCAGAAAAGCAGTCTGCATTATACAAAATTAATACAAAGTCACTAATTTCTGCAACTTTCTATTTTATTTGCTTCCATGACAAATTGTTTATTTGTGTGTCATTTCTCCATTTCTTTTTCAGGTTCCTTCCTTCTTCTTCCCTAAATTGAATGTGACCACTACTCAGCAATATTTTTTTTATTTCTGTCCAAAATATTTCTTAGAGATTTTATGTTTATGACTTCAAATTCCAAATTTATGTTAATGATTTAGTGTGAATTGTTTCTTTAAGTTTTAAGTGAGTAAAAAGTAATACCTATCAGAATGGCTAAAATTAAAAAAAATAACATCAGATGTGGGTGAGGATGGGAAGAAACTAGATTGCTGGTGGGAATATATAATACTATAGCCACTCTGTATAACAGTTTGGCTGTTTCTTATAAAACTAAACATTCAATTACCATTTTACCCAATAATCATTCCCTTGGGCATTTATCTCAGAGAAATAAAAACTAACATTTATGCAAAAAGCTTTACATAAATATTTGTATTAGATTTACTTATAATAGCTAAAAACTGGAAAAATTCAGTTTTCCTTCCACAGATCAATAGTTAAAAGATAACCCCCAAAACTCTGGTACATGCATATCATGAAACATGACTCATCAATCAAAATAAACAAATTATCAATACAATGTGATAACCTGGTGCATCTATAAAGAATGATACTGAATGAGAAAAGTCAGCTCCAAAACGTTACATACTGTGGTCCCATTTGTATAACGTTCTTAAGATGAGAAAAATGATAGATATAGAAAACAGATTGTTAGTTGCCAGGGATTAAGATGGTGTGATGATAGGAGGGAAGTGGGTGTCACAGTTAAAGGGCAGCTTGTGTGAATAGAAATGTTCTGTATCTTGTCTATGTAAATGTCAATATCCTGACTTGTAAGATGTTACTGTTAAGAGGGATGAGGTAAAAGGCACACAGGATCTCTCTATATAACATATCATAAATGTAAAACTACAATTATCACAAAAGAAAAAGTTTTAAAAAGTAGAAGTTGATGGATTTGCAGTTGTATCCAGGAGGGCAATGTACTTTATTTAGATAGATCAAGTAAACAAAAGTGATGAAGTTTAAATAATGTTAATTTATTAACAAAACTAAAAAATACCATTAATACTTATAAAATATTATTAATTAAATGTTTATCTGAATTATGCAAATACATTTTATAAATGCATATAAAATATTCTATCATGAAGACTGAACATACAGCCTTTACAAGTGCCCACAGAACAGTAAAAAATAAACATATCATAATGCACATATAAATGTTGTGATAAATTCAATAGCACTGCCCAAATTTTTGGACTACAATATTACAAATTAGAATTGTTAAAATTATTAACAAAGTTTAATCAGTTAAACATTTTAACATAGCCTCCAATAATTCCTACAGTGAAAACAGGAGTAAAATTAGACTATGTAGAAAATGAATGTTTATGCCACCAACAATCATACGAAAAAAGTTCCATATCACTGATCATTAGAGAAATGCAAATCAAAACCACAATGAGATACCATCTCATACCAATCAGAATGGCTCTAATTAATAAGTGAAAAAATCACAGATGCTGTTGAGGTTGTGGAGAAACAGAACACTTACATGCTGTTGGTGGGAGTTTAGATTAATTCAACCATTGTGGAAAGCTGTATGGCAATTCCTCAAGCAGCTAAAACCAGAACTACCATTTGACCTAGCAATCCCATTACTGGTTATATACCCAGAGGAATATAAAGCATTCTAGCATAAAGACACATGTATGCAAATGTTCATTGCAACACTATTCACAGGAGCAAAAACATGGAATCAACTTAAATGTCCATCAATGATAGACTGGATAAAGAAAATATGGTACATATACACCATGGAATATTATGCAGCCATGAAAAAGAATGAGATCATGTCCTTTGCAGGAACATGAATGGAGCTGGAGGCCATTATCCTTGGCAAATGGCAGAAAACCAAATACTGCATGTTAGTGGGAGCTAAATGATCAGACCACATGGACACGTAGAGGGGAACAACACACACTGAGGCCTGTCAGATGGTGGAGGGTGAGAGGAAGGAGTGGAGGGAGAGGGTAACAAAAAGTAACTAATGGATGCTAGGCTTACTACCTGAGTAATTAAATAATCCATACGACATACTCCCACAACACAAGTTTATCTGTGTAACAAAACTGCACACGTACCCTTGAACTTAAGATGAAAGTTTAAAACAGAAGAAAATGAATGTTTGCATATACAATTGAAAACATATATATTGCATATAATACATGCAGGAAAGAGATATATAATAAAATAATCGGTATTTATATATTTTAATGCCTTCAGAATACTTTGATATCTCTACTCATAGCCATAAGTGCTCCCAAATGAAGCTAAAGGCATTCAAATGTGTAAAGTAAGTATTAGATAGGGATGCCAGAAAATAACATTAAAGCAGTCTTAAATGGTAATAAAAATAAAGATAAGATCAAGCATTAATGGATCAAGTAATGGAATTAATAAAACATAAAGCCAGTAGTTGTTTCTTTACAAAAAAAGTTTATGGTCAAATAGAAAAATCAATTATACCTCTGAAAAATATAACCATAGATTCTAAAAAAATTAAATATAAGCAATAATTAATGACAACTTTAGTCTTTTACATGAAAATTTCAGCCTCATCACAGTTTTACAAGATAACAAATGTACTAAAACTTAACAAGAGAAAGTTAAGAAACTTGAACTCTCCACTAAACATAAAGAAATGTGGCACAGGCTCATATTACTAGTAATCACTTTTAATTTCCCAATATATAGGTAATTGCTATATACAAGTTGTGATATTATTTTAACCTCTTGTTCTCAAATAATATCACACTTAGAAAATTGATAAATATTACAACATTATAGTTAAAATATATGCTCTTTGGAAAGCTGAAGTTATATTTCCTTCAGGCTAAACGATACTAACAAAATCTCCAACCATTGGAAATATGAGCTGTTATTTTGAGTTGTTAAAGAGTAAAAAACACAGAGCAAGAAAAAAATAGCATAAATTATTCCTGATTTATTTTATTCCCAACAAAATTCCATGTAATATGTTTTCAATAGTGATGGACATTATACATAGTCATAGGCAATGTCTCTGCACTTTTTCCCTGACAAGTTAGTAGTGAGATTGAACTCATCAAGTAAAATGAAGTCAATTGCATTTAGCAGATATTTGCAGCTATTCACGTATCAGCAAAAACTAAAGGAAGAGTTAGCCTTATTTTAACTTTTTGGCAATTGCACCACACGTCTCTTCAAAAAGACCGTATTTAAATGTCCTATTACAATGTCACTATAAGGTAGCTTAACTCTTAGTTGGTAGTCACCTTTCACTAAAATTTGCATCAATTTTTCTCTAAGAGTTCAATATTTATCAGGCAATCTACAGAAAATTAAACTACTGTGTAATTTCCTTGCTGATGAATATATATGTTAGAAGTATGCTATCATTCAAATAGTAATCAAATATAATCATACACCAGAGTATATTTTCCCACATAACTCTATTAACATAATGAAATTCAGAGCTAAACGGAAAATATTTACATAGGTATAAAATAATTGGCATATATGTAAGGTTTTCAGAATATTTTCTTTAATATATATAGATATCTTTGAAAGGGAGGAAAGTTTTCTTGGTATAATCTTGTGCCCTTTGTCTGCCTCTTTCATTAAAACATCTTAAATCTGTTCTTATATGTTCCTATGCCAACCGTGTGCAATCTGGCTGTTCCTACTCATACATTTAATACATAGAATACCTTTACTACAATAGGTTCATACCCATTGAAAATAGACTAGAGGGAGACAGCAAGCTGGTCATGCTAGCAAGTCATTGCTAGCTCTGAAATTATCCCTAATCTGATGCTAAATTTGCACTTTACCACCCATAATTTTCTTGGTATTTGACCAGTAATCCATTTGAAATTGACACTATTTTTATATTTATCTTACATTTGTGATTAGCTTCTGAACAGATGTACTTCTCCCTATGATTCATTGTGTGTTTCAATAGGATTTATTTCTGAATTTCTTTCTCTTGTGATGCTGACTCACTAGAACAACCATATCCTGACCTGTTTCCTCCACTCCAATCAATCTCCTCTATAAGGAAGCAAAATTAAATCATGACTATGTTAATTGCTAGAGATATGCCAAAAAAAAAAAAAAAAAAAAAAAGCCAGGAGTCTGACTTCTGACCAGGAGTCAGAAGCCCCACAACTTAGTCTAACTTTAACCTGTTGGTGTAACATAGGCCTTTTCTGAGTCTTAATATCTTTAGTAAATAGACAAATGTAATGGTATGGATAGAGCTGGAGGCGATTATCCTTTGCAAACTGCGTTAACAGTAGCAGAAACGAAACACTGCACCTTCTCACCTGTAAGTGGGAGCTAAATGATGAGAACACATGGACACAGAGAAGGGAACAACACACTGGGGACTATTGGAGGGTGGAAGGTAGGAGGAGGGAGAGGATCAGGAAAAATAACTAATGGGTTCTAGGCTTAATACCTGGGTGATGAAATAATCTGTACAACAAACTCCTATGACGCAAGTTTACCTACGTAACAAACCTGCACATGTACCCCTGAACTGAAAGTAAAAGTATAAAAAAGTACAAATTGGGTCATATCACCCTGCTACCCCCTTTCTAAATCCAATTAATGCCCCTCTTCCTTATTGAATAAAACCTCCTCTTGTCCACATGAACGCCCCTTCCAAAAAAAATTAAAGGTTGGTATGTTGAAAGCTTTTGGAGTCCCAAAAGTCTTTAGGACTTGAGGCATCAAAGAAATAAATCTTAAGGGTATAATGTTAAGTCAGAACATTTGAGAACATTTTCCTTGAACAAGAGCCCTTGGAATGACATCATTTAAGTAGCTACTCAACCTATGCACAAATGTAATATGAAGATATGTTCAATTAAGGCTCATTGAGTATCTCAATGCAGTAGCTAAAATTACATTATTAAGTAATGGCAAAAAGTTAACTGGGTGTTAACTTTAGTGGCTTTAGTGCCAACTAAAAGGAATGGTAAATTTTCCCAATCTGATCAGAAGTGTTTTGAAAATATTATTTGATTTCAGTTTTTATTAACCTGCTCAGCAAAAATCCCTTTATATCGCACACAGAGAAAAGATAGTGTGTTATCTTGTTGTTCAACTAAAGACATTATATATTCAAATTATAATTTACTGCCTTGGTGTAATAAAAAGCAAATACATTTTTCCCTAATCTTTTTGTAACTCAAATACAAAGTCTTTCAAAATCAAAATATTGTTTATGTTGATCTTATATGGCATTTTACAGCTGGAATATTGAGAATTAGGTTATTTTCAGAGTTAGATTGTGAAATTAAATTTCACAGTTAAATATTTACTGTGGATAAGAAAGGGTGTAACATACTAAATTTAACATATTATTAGTGGACACAGCTATCTAATTTGGCTTGTTCTTTTGTTATCTACACATATAACAGAAAAATCTTTATGTTAGATAATTTCTTTTCTGAAAGAATTAGATGTTTCACTTTTATCTTGCAATCTAGGAACACAGAGAATCATGGCTCTCGTGCACTACAATATTTAGTTACCATCCCTGGAAAGGTAAACAACTGTTTGCCTTAGAAATCCCTTAATGCTTATAGAGCAAAGTACTGTTATTTTAAAAACGCATGTCAGCATAACAGCCATACTGTCCAAGTATTTACTAAATACAAAGGAAGTAAGCTACAGTTCCTTTTAAATGTAGGTTATTACTTCAGTCTCCAACCCATTAAGTTTTCTAAACTAGGGCTTGTGGTATTTGGCATCAATTCTCCTATTCTTTTGATAAGTACCTAAACAGGATGTCCTTGAAAATTAAATGAGAAATAGCTCTGGAAGTTTTCCTCCCTCAGGAATAAGCATTAAGATTGGCAGATGGCTTAAGTGGAAATACACAGGAATGCACTTTAGCCAGCATTAGAAAGTGTTCCAGCAGATATTACTGAGGTTAATTCATGAAGGCCCATCTCACTTCCTTCTGAACTGAAATGTTTAAATGGCCTTGAGTTGAAGATGCTTAATTTGTGTAAACTATTCCAAGTTAGTCTCAAAGAGAGGAACTGATATATAACTAGCATTATAAAATTGGTGTCTGATTCTCTACCACAGGAATTTTATTTTTTGATAATGAAGAAAGAAGAAATATCCCAACTGAATATTTTTCTAAATCTTGGACTGCTAAGTCATTCTGCATACAATTTAAATTCTCTATCTTTATATTTTTTTCTTTTCTTATTCCCCTATTTAAGCACTTAAAATTAAATTAATATGGCACATATTTCATTATACTCTCAGGATTAAGAGTTCATAACTTCATGAAAAATTTAAGTGCTCGGTAGTAATGTTATACAAACATTTGAAACATTTCAACTAATTTTCCAAGTTAAAGATGTCATGTATTAGAAATAATTGGGGAAAATCCATGAACATGGGAATTGGGAACATATAGTATTTGAAAGTAATACCCTATTTTTATTTAATTCAATATTTCATAAGCAGCAGTTATCCCTGTAGACTATAATAATTTTTATGTTGATATTTCTGAAAGTATGAACATAACGTATTCAACAAATAGGAAAAGTCCTAGGAATTAACTCAAATGGGGAAAACATGGAATTGTCCAGCATACTCCAGCAGTAACATTTTTAGTGACATAAATTGAGCTTTCCTGTGCTTAAGTACCAAGTAGGTAAAGCATAGGAAAATGCATACAGAAAATATTCGAGGAATATGAAGAACTTTTAAACTTATAGTATTAATATCTTCCTTCAATCTACCAGCTTAAATTAGCAAGTCAGCTATTCACATTTCATTCATTGTGAGGATATATGCTTATTTGGTTAAACTGGAGGTCAAAAAATAAATAACAATTAAAATGATATTGATAAATGAGAGATTTAACTTCTAGGATTTGTTCTTTATTTAACTCAAATTGTATTATGTAATTTCCTTTCAATCACTCTAACCTTTTATGTATTACATTGCTATCCTGAGAGTGTGTGTACGCTCTTCCCTACTATCTTAATTTTAATGGTAACAGAATAGAGTAGAATCCAGCTAAACACTAAATGGACACTTGTTACTATTTTATATACAGCATGTTCAGCTACCAGACATTCTCTATCTCCATTTATCCACATACTAAATTCTGCCTTGAAATTATAAGTAATATATAAGAACTTGGGGAAGTAAATTCTGTGAGCTAAAATGATCTACGTTCAAACGAATCAATATATTTATAGATTTCGGAATCTTTTTAAAAACTAAACTTTAGGCCGGGCGCGGTGGCTCAAGCCTGTAATCCCAGCACTTTGGGAGGCCCAGACGGGCGGATCACGAGGTCAGGAGATCGAGACCATCCTGGCTAACACGGTGAAACCCCGTCTCTACTAAAAGCTACAAAAAACTAGCCGGGCGAGGTGGCGGCCGCCTGTAGTCCCAGCTACTCAGGAGGCTGAGGCAGGACAATGGCGTGAACTTGCAGTGAGCTGAGATCCGGCCACAGCACTCCTGCCTGGGTGACAGAGCGAGACTTCGTCTCAAAAAAAAAAAAAAAAAAAAAAAAAAAAACTAAACTTTAATAATAAAAATCACTGGAAAATAAATATACTTATAATTCATGTCATTAAAATGGAAACATTAAGAAACATGCACAATTCTTCATAGGGTATTTTCAAAATGTGTTATAATGCTAACTTGCTCAATTTGTGTGTGTTTATGTATGTTTGTGTGTATTTTTCTGTCTGCGTGTTGATTTTGGCTTTAGCTGTAAATTGAAATCAGAAAAATATGTAGGCAAAGTTACTTCCTTATTTCCTAAAAATATATACTATATTATCTTTTAAATAAGAGGTTGGAAATGTTTTTATTCAATGAACTACTTTTTTAAAAAAGCAAACTTAATGTTGTTTACATGAGTATGAATTGCTATGGTCGTAGTTCTAAATGAGTCAAAATGTCTCTGAGATTACCCCACCTTTTCCTTCTCTACTCCTAAGAAACCAAGAGCTTTGTTTCTCAGTTATTTCTTGTGTACATCAAAGTTCCCAAATTTCCAGTCCAGGCCTCTGTCATGAGGCCCAGAAAAGCCAGATTCAATAAAATAAACCCTGTACTGAAATCACTATAGTCATTCTCTTCAATCTGGACTTTTCTTTTGTATTCCCCAGACAATTCCATAGCATTACCCTCTGACTACCCAAAACAGAAAACTCAAATTCTAAATACTCTCTCAAGTCAATTATCCAATCAGTAATTAGATCATGTCAATTCTATTTCTCAGATGGTACTATTTTCCTGCTTTAAAAACAGATTTATTTCAGAGTTATTATAGTAGCTCTATAACTAGTTTTTTATCCTTCCTGGATTACCCCTTCCAACACCTTTTTCATATTATTGTGAGAGTAATCTTTTAAAGCAAATATAATTATGTCATTCTTGCCAAATAATCCTTTCTAGAGCTTCATAGCCTCTATGAAAAAGTAGAAACTCCTCATCATAGCATAGTAGGTGAAGGACTTCCTAATCTGAGATTGTCTACCTTTCCAATTTACACCGTACTCTAAGTAGATTCACACTCACCTGCCCTAATATGCTATGGAATTTTTTATTTTTTATTTTTTATTTTTCTTGAGTCAGAGTCTCGCTCTGTTGCCCAGGCTGGAGTGCAGCGGCGCAATCTTGGTTCACTGCAACCTCCGCCTCCCAGGTTCAAGCAATTCTCCTGCCTCAGCCACCTGAGTAGCTGGGATTACAGCTGCCCACCACTATGCCTGGCTAATTTTTGCGTTTTTAGTAGAGACGGGGTTTCACCATATTGGCCAGGCTGGTCTCTTGGCCAGGCTGGTCTCTAACTCCTGACCTCATGATCCACCCCTTCGGCCTCCCAAAGTGCTGGGATTATAGGCATGAGCCACCATGCCTAGCCGCTATGGTATTTATTATCAAATTTTTCTTTTGCAATATGTCATACTGAAATCAAAGTGTACAAATGAAATCACGCCAGAGGGGTTGTATATTTTCCTCTTTCTTTTTTAAGGCCTGTCAATTTTTCCTGTGTGTATAGTGATCTTAAACATTAGCTGCATTATTACAATTACCATGGTTCACAATTGCTAAATCATTAAAATTTGTATTGGATTAAGTCATTTATCATTATAAAGTGTATTTTCTTACCTTTGCTATCACTTATTGCCCAAATCCTACTACCAAAACATCACCACTTCTTTGGCTAGTGTTTGAATGCTAATATCCATTGAGTCTCAGCTTAAAAAAATCTTTTTGGTATATTCTATTGTGACCAGTATATTTTTGGATATTAGTCTTTAATCTAGTTGTAAGCATTTTTATTTTTATTAAATATTTGATCGATTTTTGTTTAATATATTCACTAATGTAGTTGGTTTCAAGTTTGTCATTTTATTATTTCTGTCCTACTCATTTTGTTACTTTAGCTTTCCTTCCCTCTATTATTTTGGGTTAATAAGTGTTCTTTCATTATTTCGTTTTCTTCTCAGCTAGTTATACACTAAAAGTGTCCACGTCTTCTTCCTGTTTTTCAAAAACAATTATTTTTTAACTTTTAAAATTTATTATTTTTTTTAATTTTTGTGGGTACTAATAGGTATATATAGTTATGTGGTAGATGAGATGTTTTGACAGAGGCATACAATGTGACATAAGCACATCATGGGGAATGCGGTGTCAATCCCCTTAAGCATTTAACCTTTGAGTCACAAACAATTCAATTACACTCTAAGTTATTTTAGAATACAATTAAGTTATTATTGACTATAGTCACTCTGTTGTGCTATCAAATTGTAGGTCTTATTCATTCTTTCTATTTTGTTTTGTACACATTAATCAACCCCACCTCCCGCCAATCCCCCTACTGCCCTTCCCAGCCTCTAGTAATCATCCTTCTACTCTCTATCTCCATGAATTCAATTGTTTTGATTTTTAAATCCCACAAATAAGTGAGAACATGCAGTGTTTGTCTTTCTGTGCCTGGCCTATTTCACTTAACATAATGACCTCCAGTTCCATCCATGGTGTTGCAAATAACTGGACAGCGTTCTTTTTTATGGCTGAATAGTACTTCATTGTGTATATGTGCCACATTTTCTTTATCCATTCGTCTGCTGGTGGACACTCAGGTTGCTTTCAACCCTGGGTTATTGTGAACAGTTCTGCAACAAACACGGGATTGCAGATATCTCTTTGATGTATTGATTTCCTTTCCTTTGCGTATATATACAGCAGTGGTATTGCTGGATCATGTGGTAGCTCTTGTCTAGCTTTTTGAGGAAGCTCCAAACTGTTCTCCATAGTGGTTGTACTAATTTACATTTCCACCAAAATGTAAAAGGATTCCTTTTCTCTAAATTCTTGCCAGCATTTGGGATTGCCTATCTTTGGGATATAAGCCATTTTAACTGGGGTGAGATAATATCTCATTTTAATATTCACTTGGAATTCTCCGATAACTGATGATGTTAAGCACCTTTTCATATACCTGTTTGTCATTTCTATGTCTTCTTTTGAGAAATGTGTATTCAAATCCTTTGCCCATTTTTTTGAGAAGATTATTAGATTTTTTTCTGTAGAGTTGTTTGAGCTCCCTATATATTTTGGTTATTAATCCCTTGTCAAATAGGTGGTTGGCAAATATTTCTTCCATTCTGCGGGTTGTTTCTTCACTTTGTTGATCATATCCTTTGCTTTGCAAAAGCTTTTAAACTTGATGCAATGAAAAGGAATTATTCTAACATTACCAATATATTTGTAATACGTAGTTAGTGAATAAAATGGACATATTTACAAAGCAAAGAAATTCTCTTCTGGTAATAATTTTAATCAGCTCTAACCTGTTTAATAAAAATATTTATTGATTAGCAAAGGAAGATCCCTCCTTGTTCTACCACTTTATAGACTGTTTCTCTACATCTTTGAGAAGATCAGACAGTTTTGCTTCTACCTAAAAATGTACAGGTAGAAAAAAAAATCCAAGGGCTATGCCTGATAGCTTCCATCAGAGAGCAAGACTCCAGCCTTGCACTCCTAATACCCATATTCCACACAGTAGCCAGAGTTACCCTTCTAACGTTCGACTCAGATTATGATTTTCCTATGATTAATAAAGTCTTCCAATTTCAACAGTAATTAAATACATATTTATTACTATGGTGACAAGATCTTAGAGGATTAGTCATCCATCTGATTGCTTGATTCTCATCTCTCACCTTTCTTCCCTTATTCACTACACTTTAGTCAAAATGGCCTTCCATCTCTCAAAATAGACAAGTGCATTTTTATCTCAAGGCCTTTACTTCATCTCTTCCTTTAGTTCAGAATATATTTACGTATCTAGTGATTACTTATCATTCACATCTTACTCCAAATGCAATGGCCTCAGAAGGCCATTTCTTAGTGCTATTTCATCCCCATAGGGTCATTGTTTACCCCATATTACTTGTTTATTTATCATGTGTTTATTTACTGAATTATACGAATTCTTGAACTTGAATACTTAAATACTAGACTCTATCTGAGTACTGCTATATTCTCAGTTTTTCACAGTGCTGGATATACAGTAGGCTAGTATATGTGGACTATTTGACTACTTTAATTGCATGTCAAAAACAGAATCCATGATTATTCCTATCCCAATTTGCTTCCCTCTTAGTACTTCTCCATTTGAGTAAATGACAACATTATTGTGGGTGTGTAAAGTTAAAACTTAGGAGCTACGTTACTTTTTCTTTTCAGTTCAATTCATTTACTAATTCTTCATTCTTTCCACAAAATATATGCTAATACTTTCTACTGATGTCTGTGTATTCTGCAATCATACTATTCCAGGCCAGGGTCATACTTCATTTGTTTGGGTATAAAGGCCCCTTGTGGTGGATTTATTATTATTCAGAAATAGATTCTGCCTCTCTCCTGGGAAACCTTGTCTTTCTTCACACTGGTACTCTGGCTTGGCCATGTAATTTCCTCTGAACAATTGAATGTGAAGGTAAGTGTTACTTCTAGGCAGATTCACTAAGAATCAGAATCTCTAACAGTCAGTCTATCCTTTCCTGTTATGAAACCAGAAATTTTTTCAGCCAGAGTCTTCATCTTCACCCACCTTTTT
The DNA here is from genome assembly GCF_007565055.1 of Rhinopithecus roxellana. Lineage (NCBI taxonomy): Eukaryota > Metazoa > Chordata > Mammalia > Primates > Cercopithecidae > Rhinopithecus > Rhinopithecus roxellana. Next base: position 32,316,680 of record NC_044566.1, read on the forward strand.
CTAGAGTGAGGATGAAGTTGAATAGTACTTTAGCCTACAGTGCACATATGACTTGTGCTTATAAACCCCTCATCATGATCATCTATTTATTTTGTTATTGCAGTGATCTAGAAGTAAAATAATTAGGTCAAAATACTTAATACATATTACTACAGGTGGTTACAATTTTTATAAAAATTCAAAGCTAAAAGCAGCTCTGAGGTCTAGAAATTACATAAATGATAAATAGTAGTAAACAAAAAAACTATATTTGACTTATGTGCTCACATAAGATTCATTATATCATCTTCAAGTTACTTACCAAGATGTTACTATTATGCTTAATTTCCTCAGCTAATTTTAACATACTGTATGTTTATATCATTAAATATCTCAGTGACACTTTAGAGTATAAAGATATTATTATTCACCCTTGTTTCCCCAGAACTGGAAGAGTCTTTCTGTATAGTGAATGCTCCATTCATAGGTATTAATAAAAGAAAGATACATAGACAATGGGTAAATGTACAAATGCATATAGCAAAGCAAACTGAAATAATGTATTCCAACATTATATGCATAACTAATTAAATCTTAGATACTGATAAGTGGAAAATTATAGTTGTATCCAAAGACAATATTAAAACTATTTCTTTGATTTGTTTGACATAATAGGAGATGTCCCTTGTGTATCTTCCCTCCAGAACATTTATTTCAATTATACCTGAAATTCCGCCATTTGAGGATTGTCCCTTGTTCTCCTGCATAGCAGTTTGGTGTGGCTTTCTGTATATATGCAGAAATAATAATATATATTTTCCAGCTACTAAAATGAATTACTATATAATTTATTCATTCATTTAGCATTTATGAAATGTTTAATATAAACAATAATGTTGGATAACTAAACTAAAAAAGTAAAAAGAGACATAAACCCTCATTTTAGTTAACCAACAGTTTAATGAACAGTATTTTCCTACATGAATGAGGATAACTGAAATTACAGGATTATTTAAAGCCGGCAAACAAGAAAACAAAGAATGAAAGAAAAATTCTAAGTTATAAGAATGAGTCCATGGCATTGAAAAGTGAGAGAAAAGTGAAAAGGGGGATTTTACAATATGAATTTATATTTATAATTTTAAGTAGTTAAAAATAAAGTCTTTGATCTGATACAAAGTGACTTTCTCTGCTATTCAAAACTTTTCTCTGCTAATATACTGATTTAGCCCCAGTCTACTCTATCACATTCAATTCTAGGTGCTTTACTGGTGAAGAAATTGAGACTCAGAATCATTGGTAAATGTTCCCGTCTATTGGTCAGTCAGGCTCCAAAATTCATATCTTTTCCCCTACCTAGGTTATTGTTCTATAAAGTCAGACATTGTTGATTCAATGATTAAAGTACTATTAGATTTAATTCTTGTAGTATTCATAATCCTTGTTTTCCAGAGGTCCAGAAAGGTGAAATAACATAGAAATATTTCTGAAAAGCACTTATCCTTACCAGAGAGTGTTGCTTGTCTTTTGGAAATCAGAGACACAAAGAAAGGTCTAGTGTCCAACTGTATGTTCTTTAAAAAATCTTATCTACCTTTCCTGTTCATACTCACTATTCTGCTACCTTTCTCACTTATGCCTAATTCTATAGTTTGATACCTCATGGTTGTTTGTTCAAACACAAAATATAAATTCTGCACTCCATTCTTCAAAGCTTAAAATACTTCAATGTTCAAAGTCCTTGTTTCCAAATGGTAACATACAGTCAGAATATACTTACATATTTTACTTCAGGATTTCATTTTAAGAATGTGTACCAAACAGATAGTCAGGATTATTTTAGAAAGCATGCATAAGTGTGATTTTTGTATTTTCTATTTTAAAAGGCTCTTGAAAAATGAAAACCACACTCTGAGTCTAATGTTAGATTACTTTCCCCCAAATGAAAAGACTTTGACTTGAGTTCTTAAATCTGATGACTAAGCACATTTCTTGACATAAAGTGGAGCTTCCCTAAATATGTCTTGACTGAGAATTAATTCTGTGAATAGATATGGCTTTTGATATAGGATCCCTAGAAAAAACTCCAACCCTACAGAATGAGCTGGGGAGAAAAAAGTAAAATAATTCATAGTAGGCTGAAAGGCAAGAGATCTGTCCTAACATATTTACCTCCCTCTAAGGCATACAGATGTTCTTCTCCCAAAGGGAGGAAAGAAGAGGAAGATGAAATTGAGGAGATAGCAGTATGTCTTGTCAGCAGTTCCGGAACAACTGCCAAAGAGGTTCACTATTAGCAAAGAGGTTTCAGAGCTAATGCAGTATTACAATTGGCATCCTCACACAGGATGCTGGGCTTTTTTAAAGAATCAATACTTTGCTATTTGCAATAAAGTTAAAGGTAGAATGCACAGAGACAGAGATAGAGGGATGTAGGGAGAGAGAGAATTCAATTATTGTACAAACACTGAGAGAACCAGGTACTTTACTAAAATGACAATTCTGTATATTTGCTTCTCTAAGTAAAATTTTGCAAGTTAAATTATTAAAAAAATGAGAAAATGCAGGCAGATGTAATTCTCATGAGACAATGATAAGAAATAGGATGACCTTTTGTCAAATTTACTTCCTTTTCTCATCCTTCTTCGTCTGTCATTTTTGTACCTTTTTCTCTTTCTTCCTCTTTTTCTCTATTTCTTATTTTCTCTTTTTTGCATTCTCTCCCTTTCTATCTCTTTCTCTCTCTTTTTTATTCTTTCATGTTTCTGTGATTCTTTCATTTTAAAAGTTATTTTTTAAACTACCAGTGGAATTCTTCCCAAGGTCATTAGTGGCAGCATCTGGTATTATTGATGAAAGTGTGATGCTTAGGAGTATGTATGGGGAGGAAGAGCAAGAATTCCCTGGGCCCTGTGAAGAAGTAAACTTTTCTTCCATCTGGTTGTGAGCAGGATCCCTAAGGGGCAATAGACAGCAAAGAGACTTCTAGGGCAAATTCCTCTGTGCTCCAAGATCTGTACCCAGGGCCAAGTTTTCCCACACCTGGGTGATGAATGGATTTTTCAATTATAATTAGATAAGAAAGAAACTTTGTCATCTATTATTTTCGGCAGCAGAAGTTGGATGGAAATGTTAGTAGCTAGAAAAGAAGAAAAATGAGCTTCAGAGTATGCTACTGTGTCTTACTTGGCTGAAATTGTTAAATAAATTGGCAATATTAAAATTAAGTTTGATTCAGATTTTCAAGAGGTATTCCTTTCAGATTCTCAACTTATTCAGCATTAAAAAAAAAAAAAAACTTTTAATATCTTACTACAAAAATACTTTGCATTTTGCATATTGATGAGTAACACAGCATCTCTGTTTCCACAGAGGAGATTTATATAAAATAGGTCTTTTTTGATTTAGAAACAAAAAGTTTTCAACTTGCTGTATTCACTTGATACAATAAACACAGCTGTCTATAGAAACATCAGCAGCTGCATTATCAAATACTCTCAAGTAAGTCAGAGTGAGATAAATTTCCTAGACTTTTAAAATTTAACAATCTATGGAATTGAGTGGCTTATAAAAAAAAACCCTGTATTTTAAAATATGACAATATGTTTATGAATCCCTGAAATCTTATCCATTGTGTAACTGTACTATACAGTCATGTACTGTAATGATGTTTCAGTCAACAATGAACCCCATGCACAAGAGTGGTTCCATAAGACTATAGTGTAGTTGAAATTTTTTTATTGCCTGGTGATGTTGTAGATGCCATATTCTGTAGCACAGCACATTATCTTTTCTATGTTTAGTTATGTTTACATACACAAATATTTACCATTGTGTTACAATTGTCTTTGTTATTCAATACAGTAATATGCTGTACAAGTTTAGCTTAGGAGTAATAGGCTATACCATATAGCCTCGGGATGTAGTAGGTTATACCATCTAGGCCTGTGTGTACTCTATAATGGTCAAACAATGATGGAAATGGCCTAAAGACATATTTCTTAAAATTTATCCTCATTGTTAAGTGATGCATGGCTCTACGTGTGTGTGTGTGTGTGTGTGTGTGTGTGTGTGTGTGTGTGTGTGTTCTAGTTCCTGAGAGTTAGGGACTTAAAATTATCACAAGTTAATTTACATGTATTCATGTTTTTGTGCATGTGTGTTTGCCTTAGACATTAGGTCGAATTAAGATTTCCAAATAATCATGTATGAAATAGAAATCATTGGTTTAACATTTGTTATTCATATATAATCAATTTTCAGGGTATTCTCATTACATTGTGGAAAATAATAGAGGAAAAACAGAGACCTTTCATAGACTAGGTCTATCTCAACTTGTAAACAAGAAGGAATTGCTTTTAATCTGAGACAGTGAAACCACTGCAGAAGAGAGGCATTGCTCTATGGTAGAGGATGTCAAACCTCAGGCGATTTGACTTTGAAGTGGTACATGTGCCAACAGCTTTAACACAGAGAAAGTGTCTGTGTGTAGACATAAATTCAGCTGCCATAACAATTACCTGTTTGAACAAGAAATGAAACCAGTAATGGTTACCCAAAGATCAATACTTTAAGAGGAGTTACTTCTGGTGAATGGCAAAGAGAAAAATAACCTGTAGACATGAGTAAGTGTATAATCATTTACACAGAGAGCGTCAAGAGTAGAAATTTTGGGGGAAATTTGTCCCAGATCCTGGCAAAGGAAACATAAAGAATCCAGAGATAAACATTACCACATTAAAGTCTGCTTTAGATTGGCTTTTTTGTTCATGCTCTATACTCAGTCATGGACCCCTAGGTCTTTGTGTAGCTGGTTATATTCATCATTATAGGGGCAGATAGACGACCTTTAAAAGCCCATTGGAATTTCTGCATGGCCCTCAGTTATTGTATACTTCCCTAAGACTAATTTCTGTGGGCCAGGAAGTATTTATTAACCAACTAACTAGAAGAAAACTGTAACTTTATACCTCTAAGTTAATAAAAATGCCCGTTAGTAAATAGCATTCTGCATATTTGCAAGCCCCAAACTGTCTCATGAAGTTCTTATCCTAAGTTAAAACATACTCTTGTCTGTACATGAAAGTGTTCTTTTAATCCCTAAGATATAATGTGGCTTTTTTGGCCACTAATATGGCTGGAACTGAATGCAAACCAAGCCATAAATGAAAAAAAAATTCCAAATTACATAGATTACAAGTAAATTTCTTATAGTCATTTCCTTGGAAAGTATTAAAGCAAATTGTTTTATATTGCTTTTTATTATTTTCTGACTTTTGGATTTGCAGACTTTTTTCAGTATTGCTGTTGCATTTTTTTTTATACACAAAGAAGCCTCCTTATATTCAAATTTCCCTTTTTATTCTTACATTTCTTTTTATTTCTTCCGTAGATTTGTGTACTTTAAGGCAATTCTGTTTAAATTATAAAATATTAATTGAGTGCATGAGACCACTTCTGAATTTAGGATGTTTTGGATTTTTGGAATATTTGCATATATATAATAAGATATCTTGGGAATAGGGCCCAAATCTAAACACAAAATTTATTTATGTTTCATGTATATGTTTGCTTCATATGTATGTTGATATATATATTCATATGTATGTTTCATATATATGTATATTTATGCATATACTTATACTAGCCTGAAGGTATTTTATACAATATTTTAAAACATTACATGCATGAAACAAAGTTTGTGTACACTGAACCATCAGAAAGCAAAGGTGTCACTATCTCAGCCACCCATGTGGACAGTCTGTGGTTGTTTGACATTACCATTATTGCTTACTCTGAATTTATATGCTATTCATAAGCAATAATTTTCTAACACTCACACATAATTACTTAACAGTAAAAAAGACATATTAATATAGTGAAAAAATAATATGTTTAGAATAATTAAGCAGCACAATAGTATCACCAGAATACCTGCATCATTCTTTAAACAACAGCAACAACAAGCAACGACAGTCTCCACCTATGATGCTGTGTTTTGATTAAAAGTTTACTGTACGCTATATTTTTTTTTTCAAGATGAGAAGAAACGTCAGAAGCAGGAAATGTGTCCTCTAGGGATTAGGAGGCATTCTGCTAGATGAGTCTTTTAATGTTATTTCCAGAGTCATTTGCCTCATTAACAAACATTTTTGTCTTAAAGTGCTCCTTTCATTTTGAAAACTGAAATGATTTCTTGTTCAGTTATGAATGCATGCTGCTCTAGTCCTTCAATAAGTCCATTGTACATTTTCATTATATCATCTGCAGGCACTATTTCTGCAGTGTTGAAGGGGTCATCTTCATCATCACTATTATCACTATCTCCTTGATTCAGAACCATTTCAGTTATTTCACTAGTCAATGAATTAACAACCGGAACTTCATTATTAGTGTTAAAAACATCTTCAATGTTCACTTCTTCAAGCTTATTAACAGACTCTGAAGGAGTAGTTTTTGCATATGCAAGGAGATCAGATACCATTTTATTTTCACTTGACATGTGGAATCCTTCAAAGTTAACATTTTGTATTTTATTATCACTGAAAGTAGTCACAGGCCAGTGGTTGTGCCAGGCATGCTCAACTGTGTCTTTAGTCACCGTTTTCCAAGCATTGGCAACAGCATACATGGCATCCTTCATGCTTGTGACACTTAGTTTTAGGTATCCAATTAATTGGCTTAAGGAGAAACCTGGTAAAGCATTATTTTTGAGTGTCTTTATGAAGGTATTTTCAGAGGAAATTAGCATGTAAGTCTGTGTGAACTGGGTGGGGAATATGTGTCCCCAACATAGGCAGACACCATCCCATCTGCTGGGGACCTGGAGAAAAGAAAAGCAGAGAAGTGGCAAATATGTTGGTCTATCTTCTAGAACTGGGATACACTCTCCCTCTCCTGTCCATGGACAACCACTCCAGCTCTGCAGCCTTTAGACTCCAAGACTTAAATCAATGGATTTGGACTGAGAATTACACCATTGGCTCTCCTTGTTCTGAGGCATTTGGCTTTGGACTTAGGCACGCAATTAGCATCCTGGGGTCTTCAGCTTGCAGAAAGCTTGTCATGTGACTTCTCAGCTTCCATAATCACATGGGCCAACTCTTCTAATAAGTACCCTTTCATATATATATATATATGTGTGTGTGTGTGTGTGTTGTGTGTGTATATATATACACACATGAACTCCAATGAATACAATACTGACTTCTTTGAAAGCCTTCTGCACCCTTGCCTTTGTTCATTACTGCTAGCATGCTGCTCAAGAAGGGGTTTTTATATTTATGTGTAATTGATTATAGATACCTTGGTTACATGGTTGAATGAATGAAGTCACTTTTGGAGATGTAACTTGTAATGGGTATTTCAGCTAAAGAATGAGCAGACAAATTTGTCAAGGAATAACAAAATCTCTCATAATAATGAAGTGGTAAGAAACTTACTCCTTGAAAAAAGCAAGGATGCAAGATTTTCCCAATTACAGCTGATTTACACTTATGCTTGCCTGCTGCATTAGCACATCCCAGTACAGTTATTCTATCCTTAGCAGTTTTAATTCCTGTAGCGGTGTCTCATCAGCTGTAGTAAATGTCTTTCTGGGGCAAGAACACCAAAAGAGTGATGTTTCATCAGTGTTATTTACTTGGTCTTGTGTCATATTTTCATCAGCGGTGACTTTGGCAAATCAGTAAGTTTCTCTGCTGCTTCATGATCAGCAGATGCTTTATTATCACACATCTAAAAATTTAATGCCATGTTTTTTCTTAAATGTTTGCAACTAGCCTGTTGAGTATTTATAGTTTCCTTCAATTTTCAGTTCATTGTAATACACTTTTGCTTGTTTCATGATCAGCATACCATTAAGTTGTATGTGTTTACTGCCACACTGATGGATGCACTCCTTTAATACTTGATCTCATTTTTTAGCTTTATGTAGTTTTTTTCTACTTTTCATTAACTTCTTTTTTTGTTTTGGACAGAGCCTTTAGTTGAGTTACTATAAGTTGAGCATACCTAATCCAAAAATCTGAAATCCAAAATGCTCTCAAATTTGAAACTTTTGAGCACCAACATGATACCACAAGTGGAAAATTTTACACCTGTCGTTATGTGATGAGTTGCAGTCAAAATGCAGGTGCACAACACAAAGCTTACTTAGTGTCCCCAAGGGGTAAAAATAATCTTTCCAGCCTTCTTCATCTGTGATATATCTTTTCCACACACACCTGGATTCCCCCATGAAGTACATACACAAAGGTTAATGAAATGCCATGTGTGCAGGGTGAATATGTCAATGGCGTAACAGCAGAGTGGCGCAGCGGAAGCGTGCTGGGCCCATAACCCAGAGGTCGATGGATCGAATATGTCAATGGCAGCCTCCACACAATGCCCTACATGGGGCCAAGATCCATGTGCATTACTCACTGCTCTTGAGTCAGTTGCCCAGGCTGGAGTGCAATGGCACAGTCTCAGCTCACTGCAACCTCTGCCTCCTGGGTTCAAGCAATTCTCGTATCTCAGCCTCCCGAGTAGCTGGGATTACAGGCATGTGCCATCACGGCTAATTTTGTATTTTGGGTAGAGACAGTGTTTCACCATGTTGGCCAGACTGGTTTTGAACTCCTGACCTCAAGTGATCCACCTGCTTCAGCCTCCCAAAGTGCTGGGATTACAGGCGTGAACCCCTGGCCTATTTTTCATTAACTTCTGTTCATCAGTTTCACTAGAGAACTTCAACAGTTTATCCTTCTGTTTCCTTAGGTCACATGTGATGGTTATGCTGACATAATTTTCTGTAAGTTGTTCTATGTGCACATTGCTGTCCAGTTTCTTCAACAGCTTTACTTTCTGTGATATAGATAAGCATAAATTCATCCTTTTCCTTATTACTGTTACCTAGAGGGGCATCATCCAGACCCTTTGGACATTTTCAACAAAGTCTTTACACCATACAGCAGAAAATAAGCCAGAGCAGTGAGTAATGCACATGGATCTTGGCCCCATGTAGGGCATTGGGTGGAGGATGCCATTGACATATTCACCCTGCACACATGGCATTTTATTAACCTTTGTGTGTGTACTTCATGGGGGAATCCGGGTGTGTGTGGAAAAGATATATCACAGATGAAGAAGGCTGGAAAGATTATTTTTACCTCTTGGGGACACTAAGTAAGCTTTGTGTTGTGCACCTGCATTTTGACTGCAACTCATCGCATAACGACAGGTGTAAAATTTTCCACTTGTGGTATCATGTTGGTGCTCAAAAGTTTCAAATTTGAGAGCATTTTGGATTTCAGATTTTTGGATTAGGTATGCTCAACTTATAGTACACATTTAAATAATTTGGGGGTGATATAGAAAAAAAGCCATTTGTAAAAAATTGTGCTATTGGCAAATTAATTTAGCAAAAACTTAGTACATTAAAATATGCAGTGATCAATGCTTTTTAGGTCAGTTGTTAAAATTTGAGGAAATATAGAAGCAAATCTAGAACAAGTTAATGTTCAGAAAGATTATGTTAATGTGTTGACCATATTGGAGTTTACCTGAACCCTTGCCATTGGAAAACAGCAAAGGATGATAAATTCCCCCACCTTTTCACCTTTCATGTTCCAAAATGTCTTATCCCAAATAACTACTGTTCCCACATATACTTCAATATTCTTAAGTGACTCAGATAAGATTTCTATCCATCTTGCTCGTGATCCCCTTGTTTTATAATATCCCAGGTTTTCAATCTCTTCCTTGAGATGTTCCCCGCTAATGAAGAATCTCTCTGTTGCAATGACCTGAGTAAGATCATCTCCTTAATGGCATGATGTATTTTGTCTTTCACTGTGTTGAATTTATATTATTACCCCTGGCAACTGTCAGTTAGAGAGACAACATGATGGCTGGGGTTCTGCATTTCGAAACCATCATTCTGGACATGAAATACACTCTTTTAAAGTACTGGGTATTTTAAATCCATTTTTAAAAATCAATGTATACATGTACCCTGTTATAAAAAGAGGAGATTTGACAGTTTTTTCTTTTGATTAGCATAGATCTTCATTCAGACAATTATATATTTGTTGACGGCTTAATTGTGCTCAATAATGAATTATGTGACTCACTGGTTATATAACTTGCCAGCTGTGTAACCTCAGGGAAATGACTTAGGCTTACTAATCCTTTGTTTCCCTATATTCCTTATTTCCTACTTCATAGGATTATTGTGAAGATTCAATTAGGTAATATAAAAACTGGCACTGTTGGAATTAGAGTTGGAGTTGGCTATTGTTATATAATCTATCATTTTATTAAAGCTCTAAGATCCTTCTTTATTTGTTTTATTTATTTATTTATTTATTTATTTATTTATTTATTTATTTATTTTTTGAGATGGAGTTTCGCTCTTATCACCCAGGCTGGAGTGCAATGCTGTGATCTCGGCTCACTGCAACCTCTGCCACCTGGGTTCAAGCAATTCTCCTGCCTCAGCCTCCAGAGTAGATGGGATTAAAGGCACCCACCTGCACAGGCATACCACCATGCCAGGCTAATTTTTGTATTTTTAGCAGAGATGGGGTTTCACCATGTTGGCCAGACTGCTCTTAAACTCCTGACCTCAGGTGATCTGCCCACGTCGGCCTCCCAAAGTGCTGGGATTACAGGCGTGAGCCACCACACTTGTCCTAAGATTCATTTTTTAAAGGTGTGGATTCCATTATTTCAAGCTCCATTCAAGGAGACTTAAGTAAAGAGGTACCAGGAAGATTTCATTACAGACCACCACTCTAAATTCCTATCACAATCCTTAGGACACTGAGTGTTGAAAACCCTACTCTACGTCACTTCTTTGAAAAATAACTAAATATCTGTTTTGTTCTTATAGAATATTTTCAGAATAATCATTTTATTCCATAAAGGTAGATTCTTTTTAGTTTTGTTTTATAATCATGATTCCCATTTTCTAAGATCTATATAATAAAAAAATCTACAAAAACTACCTGGATTCTTAGGTGGAGCTATGAAGCATTAAAGATACAGCTCAACAAATAAACAGTTGTACAAATTAAATTTTACCCACAATTCTAAGTGATTACATAGATGAGTAAGCAAGTTGGCCATGATTTTCCTGTAGCTGATGGAACTCTCTAGATTAGGCAATAACCTCCTATCAGCTTTTATGCATTATTAAAAATAAAAATTATACTTTTGTTGTAAGATAGGGACCATGCATACCCCAGAAATTAAATTATCAGACCTAAGTAGGATTTACTGTTTTGAAGAAGGTTAGCAAAGTAGCATGAGTAGCAAATTTAGTTGATTGGCTAGATGTATGCTAAAAATGTTTCTAGAAAAAAAAAGGAACAAAAGAAAGAAAAAGGAAGAAAGAAAGAAAATAAAAGTAAAAAGCTACACTAGAAATGATCATATCTTTTAGCTGAGAGTGAATGACTTCAGTATGTTGCCAATTGTGAATGCTGCTCTTTGTCATTGACGGCATGAGCTATTCTTCTTGAGTTCAGAAGTAAATGGAGGCTAACTGGATATATGGTTGTAATTGCTTTAAAAATATTATTCAACAAAATGTGAACAATATTTAAATGAGTCATTCAGTTTGGAATTGAAGTCCAAATGCATTTTAAAAACTGAACTATAGGCCAGGTGCAGTGGCTCATGCCTATAATTCCAGCGCTTTGGGAGGCCAAGGCGGGTAGATCACGAGGTCAGGAGTTCAAGACCAGCTGGGCCAAGATGGTGAAACCCCGTCTCTACTAAAAATACAAAAATGAGCCGGGCGTGGTGGTGGACACCTGTAATCCCAGCTACTCAGGAGGCTGAGGCAGAGAATTGCTTGAACCCAGGAGGCGGAGGTTGCAGTGAGCCAAGACAGAGCCTGGGTGACAGAGCTAGACTCCATCTCAAAAAAACAAAACAAAACAACAACGAAAAAACCTAACTGAACTATACATGAACATTTACAATTGTATTTATTTGTATTAAATCATGCACTTCACAGCTAACTGTTGAGATAGACCTTTTTCACAATTCTTCATGTCTGCTTTTCAGGATAACCCATCCTTTAAGATATGTTTATAAAGAGAGAGTCCCTGGCTACTCCTGCATATAAGCAGAATAAATTCTGCCTAACTGAATAAATTAGCTCTCTTAGTCCATTTTGTACTGCTATAAAAGAATACCTGAGATTGACTACTTTATAATGAACAGAAATTTATTGACTCACAGTTCTGTAGGCTGGAAGTCCAATATCAAGGTGCTGGCACCTTGTGAGGCCCTTCTTGCTGTGTCATAATGTGGTGGAAGGCATCGCATGACAGAAGGACAAAGAAAGGGCAAGAAAGCAAGATAGGGCAAAACCTGCTCTCACAATAATGGCCTTAGTCCGTACATGAGGTAAGAGCCTTCATGACCTAGATACCTCTTAAATGTCATACCTCCCAATATCATCACAACAGCAATTACATTTTCACATGAGTTTTGGAAGAGACAAACACACAACCATAGCTCGCTGCTCCTGGCCCTCAAAACTTATGTTCTTCTCACATACAAAATACATTCATTCCATGCCATTAGCTCGAAAAATCTTAGCTCATTGCAACATCACTTGTAAGTCTAAAGTCCAAAGTTTCATCTAAATTAGATATGGGTGAGACTCAAGGTACTGAAACCACCTCTGCAGAAGTCGTCACAGTGAGAAAATTATGACAGTGGAAGAGATCTGACCTAACCGACTCCATCTTGCCTTTAACCTCCAAGCTGCCCTTGTTCATTCCTAAGCATTGGCCAAACTAACTTCGGGAGGAATTTAGTTTATACTTAAACTTCAAAACAAAGATGGTAACAGCTCCTTCCCAAAACAAACCCTCTCCTGGTCTCCTGATTGTGTTTATAAAACTAACAAATTAGCCACAATATTAAAAATTATGCAGTCTGAGGCCACAAGATCATTAACCTCCCCAATTGTTCCTATAGCTAACATTAATATTAGAAAACCTGACATTGGTGTTTGAGGTAGTTTTCAGACCCTGGGTCGTGATGGATCAGCTGGCTTCACCCAGATCAGTAAACTTGCTCTTCTGGTCTTGTGGTCCCTACCCAATAACAGATTCAGCACAAGAGGACAGCTTGACTCCCTGTGATTTAATCCCCCACCCAACAAGTCAGCATTCCCCTTTGCTAGCCCCCTGCCCACCAAACTATCCTTTGAAAAACCCTAGCCTTCAAATTTTCAGAAAGGCTGATTTGACTAATAAGAAAACTCCAGTCTCCCATTTAGCTGACTCTACATGCATTAAATTCTTTCTCTATAGCAATTTCCCTGTCTTAATAAATTGGCTGTATCTGGGAAGCAGGTGAGAAGAAACTCTTTTTGGGTGGTTACAGCACTATTTATCCTGAGGCAAAATTACCTCCAGCTGTGAGCCTGTAAAATCAAGTAAGTCTTATATTTCCAAATTGCAATGGTGGAGCAGGCATAAGATAGACATTCCCATTCCAAATAAATAAACAAATAAATAAATAAGCAACAACAAAAAAAGATAACTGGTCTCAAGTAAGTGCAAATATTAACAGGACAAACAGCATTAAATCTTAAGTTTCCAGAATAATCTTCCTTGACTCCACCACCAAGTCACATTGAACTCCCAAGGGCTCATGCAGCCCTGCCCCCAAAGCTTTGCAGGGTGCACTCATGCAGCAGCTCTCCCACGCTGGAGTTGCATGCTGGTAGCTCTACGGTTCTGGGGTCTTAGAGGTAACCCCACCATTGTGACTACACTAGGCATTGCCCTAGTAGGAACTCTGTGATGACTCCATCTCTGTGGCAGGTTTCTTCCTGGGCCATCAGGCTCTCTGACACATCTTTTAAAATCTAGGTGGAGGCAGCCATTTTTCCACAGCTTGCAAGCTCTGTGAACCTGCAGAATTAGCACCATGTGGACACTGCAAAGGTTTACAGCTTGTGCCCTCCAGAGTGGCAAACCAAACCACACCTGACCCTGCTTGAGCCACAGCTGGGACTGCTGAGGAGCACTGCACTGGAATGCCAGGAGTAAAGTGTAAAGGTGGCACTGGGCAGTGAGCCTGTGTAGGACATCCCAACACTTCCCTGAAAACCATTATGCCTTCTGGGAGCTCTAGTTCTATGACTTTATTTTATTATATCGATAGAGTCTAAAATATCATGCTGAACACAGAAAACCATTTCCTGATTGTAATATGATTCAAAAAAGAATTTAAATCACAATTTGAAATATAATTCTAAAATGAGAAAAAAGAACTAAATCTCATCTACAAAATGTGTTCAGAGAACAACATATATGAAGACATGGTCACCTGTTAATTCCCTTCAGTTATCAAACAAAAATTCTTGTATTTACTTTGAAAATATAATACAGTACATAATTCAGGATGAAATAGAAGATTCCATGGCTAATAAAAATGTTCTGTGGGTGGTATTTATTTACAGTCATGACTGAGTTTAAACATTCTCTCATTTAACTAGATAATTTATCATTCAGTTAGGATTTTATTTAACATTTATTAAGATATTAATAAGTGTCAGGCGTTTTTAAATGCTTAAATACACTTAAATAGATAACTCAATGTATGTAAAAAAATAGTAAAACAAGGTTAATAAGGAAGTTTTAAAAGAAAGGCAGGAAGGGAAAAACAAAAGCCATGATGGAGGAATGGCAAAGAAGGTAGAACTTCTTTTATTAACAAAGTAACTTTATAACAACTTTGTATTTAATTAATTCATTCATTTATTTATTAGTTTTTGAGACAGGGTCTAGCTCTGTCACCCAGGCTGGAGTAGAGTGGTGCAATCACGGCCCACTGCAGCTTCATCTCAGGCTCAAGCAATGATCCTCCCACCTCAGCTTCCCAAGTAGCTGACACTGCAGGCATGTGCCACAATGCTTGGCAAATTAAATTTCTTTCTTTCTTTCTTTCTTTCTTTCTTTCTTTCTTTCTTTCTTTCTTTCTTTCTTTCTTTCTTTCTTTCTTCTTTTCTTTCTTTCTTTCTTTTTCTTTCTTCTCCTTCTTCTTCTTTCTTTCTTTTCTCTCCTCTCTCCCTCGTCTCCTCTCGCCATCTCCTCTCCTCGTCTCTCTCCTTCCTCTCCCTCTCTCTCTCTCCATCTCTTTTTCCCTCTCTCTCTCTCTCATCTCTGAAAAACTCTCTCCTCTCCTCTCTCTCTCTCTCCTCTCCCCTCTCTCTCTCTCCGTCTCTCTCTCTCTTTCTTTCTTTCTTTCTTTCTTTTCTTCTTCTCTTTTTTTTTTTTCCTAGGCTGGACTCGAACTCCTGGGTGGGCTCAAGTGATTCTCCTTCCTATGCCTCCCAAAGTTCTGGAATTACAGGTGTAAGCTGCCACCCTTGACCACAGAATAATACCTTTATAACAACTTTTAAAAATTATTATTATTTTTATTTTTTATTTTGAGATGGAGTCCCTCTCTGTTGCTCAGGCTGGAGTGCAGTGGCACCATCTCGGCTCACTGCAACCTCTGACTCCCTGGTTCAAGTGATTCTCCTGCCTCAGTCTCCCAACCAGCTGGGATTACAGGCACACACCACCACGCCCAGCTGCCCAGCTAATTTTTGCATTTTTAGTAGAGGGGGTTTCACCATGTTGGCCAGGATGGTCTCAATTTCCTGACCTCGTGATCCGCTCGCCTCAGCATCCCAAAGTACTGGGATTACAGGTGTGAGCCACCGTGCCCATCCTATAACAACATTTATAGTTTCTACAAAGCATATTTTTGATTATACCACTATTTACGATTTCTACATAACAGTATTCAGTTAAAAAAATAATAAAATATTGCAATAAAACTTTCTATAATTGAAAAAATGCTTTGATAAATTTCTCCTTTATTTGAGTTTTTCCAAGAATTGTAACAGAAGGCAGTTTATTTGTCCCCTTTAAAGATTATTTCCTTGATTGGAAAAACAGGAGCTTCTGGGGAAAATCTATAGTGGTAACGTTGGCTGTTACTGATTGAAAGACCACTAGAGGGCACTCAAAACACGTGCTCTGGTGATGTGCTTTCTAAGTCATACAACCATTGTATTCACTGTCAAGTCCTAACCACAAGAAATTAAGAAAAATATTTCCAAATAAAATTGCTTTAACATTTGACTTAATGTTAAAGCAACTGAATTTGTTTGAAAGAAAAAAGTACGAGAAAAATTTTGTTGTATAAATAAAAAAAGGCTCCACTTGAAAAAAAAAATTTCATTTGGAGCATTTATGCAAATAGGGATATCTAGGTAAATTTTTATATCTGTGATATCAATAGTAGAATAATAACCATAATGGAATGATCACAGGACTTAGAATCAGAATAATAATGATAGATATCATTCATGAGTGCTTAAAAGGCACTACATGTTATCCCACAGACTTTATATATAATGCTTTATGTAATTCACTTACACACACATACACACGTATAAAATGTGTTACACTGACTCAAAAATATTGTCAGAAGGGATAATGCAGAGGACCAAGGAATCGAAGGCCTTTAAAGTGATCACCAGACACTATGTTGCTAATTGTGTTTTTATAGAAAGTTGTCAGCTCTATAAATTCATATGAACTATGTTAAAACACCACCATTAGAACACCAATAGAAAACTTGTTTCTATCTAAAATGGAATTTTTCTTGTAAATAACCTTTTACCAAATAGTAAGATGTACTATGTAGTTATTTATGTCTGCCCTTTGTTTAAATTTTTAGCCACCAAGAAGTAAAACTTTGAGTTTTAAAGCTAAAGATTCCAAAATAGATCATGGTAAGACTAGAACTGATGGAAAAATGTTCACTAAGTTTCCAAATCATAGTTTTTAGTTCAAGTCAGTCATTCTATATTAGTTAGAAATATTGGCTGGGTGTTGGTTCATGCCTGTAATCCCAGCACTTTGGGAGGCCGAGGCGAGTGAATCACTTGAGGTCAGGAGTTCAAGACTAGACTGGCCAACATGGTGAAACCCCATCTCTACTAAAAATACAAAATTAACCAGGTGTGGTGGTGCACGTCTGTTATCCCAGCTACTCGGGAGGCTGAGGCAGGAGAATCGTTTGAACCTGGGAGGCGGAGGTTGCAATGAGCCGAGGAGATCACACCACTGTACTCCAGCCTGGGTAACACAGTGAGAACTCTGTCTCAAAAAAAAAAAAAAAAAGAAAAAAAAAAAAAAGGAAGGAAGCAAAGAAAGAAAGAAGAAAGAAAGAAGAAAAGAAAGATAGAAGCAAAGAAAAACAAAAGAAAATAAGAACCAGGAAAGTAGACACGAAGAAGAGAATGATAAAAGTGAGAGAGGGAGCCGCTCCTCCCCCTCTCCCAGCCTCCTCCACTCCTCACTCCACGAACTCCATTACCTCCGAGAACTCACGCAACGCATAACGCTAACGAAAGAAGCAAGAGAACGCCCGCCACTCACTAAAGACCTAAGCCTTAGTGCCGTCCGCTCCGCCTGCCCATCCTTCCTTCCCGTCCCTCCTCTCACCGCCTCTCCCAGCCCACTAAAGCACGAAATCTCAACTCCGCCTCCCGCTCGCCTTTATCGCTCCCGCTATCCTCTCCCTCTGGCGTCCACTTCCTCTTCCTCCACCCCTGCCCCTCTCCCTCCGAAGGAAAAAGAAAGAAAAAAAAAGAGAAAAGAAAAGTAATTAATGAAAGGTTCTCAACATTACCTTTTCTGTGGGCCCATGAATCTATGTTAAATACTCAACCTGTCACGTCTCTGTTGTTGTCAGGCTTCACAACTGTCAAATTTTATCCCACTTATTCTGAGAAAACCAAGGTTCAGAGACTTTAAGTCTCTTAAAGTAACAGTAAATGGGTTCAAGTACTTATTAAATGTTATCCTCAAAGTTTCCTTTTTGCTCAGAGGCATAGATTTCATTGTTCTTATTCATTAAAAATCTTCTTATTATTTGTTGTGTAATCTTATAAAACTCTTTACCACATTCATCCCTCCCCTTAATGGTTAATATTATATTTAAAGCATTTTTTCCCATGTAGCTATGGTTCAGGAAAACTGTACAACATTCACATAACAAACTGAAGTGTATTTTTAGTAAGGCAGAAGGCTCTGTTAAATAAAGGCAGCGAAAGTGACCAATTGATTAATCAGTGTGCTGACATTGTGATTTTGTTCTTGTTTCTTAGAGGCATGGTTCATAGGGCATCTTGCAGGAGAACATCTCTGCTAGCTCAAATGTAAGAGTTGAGTCTCATCAAATAAAATATGAGACTGTTGAAACTGTATTAAATATACTTCTCATTTGAGGTACAATCCTCTTAATCCCAGATTCCTCACTATAGTCTAGAAAATCTAGTTCTGAAGCCTTAGGCTTTTGCTACCTCTACACTATGGTAGAAATCTAAACTAAAGATCCTGTTGAGAAAAATATTGAGTTTTATGGACTCCCTATGCTTGACACAGCAAATAAATAAAATAAATGAATAGTAAATGCTCTAGAAAATGTATAGAGAGTAATTTGCAGAAAGTTGTCACATTGATGAGGGTGGTTAGGCTTGCCTCTTCAAAGAGATAACTTTTAAACAAAGTTCTAAATGAAGAGAAAGAGACACCCCAAATAACACCTGAGAGGAGGTTTTCTGGCCTAGGTCATTAAGTCACAGCAAAAGCTCAAAAAGGGAGTGAGCATTGGGTGTTTTGAGGAATAAAAGAATGTCTTTGTGGTGAAGCCAAGCAATAAGAAGAAGAATTCAAAGAGATAAGTCCTAATGATGAGGCCAAATCCTGTAGGACCTTGCAAGACGTTATAAGGAATTTTGTTTTTAACCTAATTACTATGCAAGCCATTGGAAGAAAATGATATAATTTGATGTCAATCTGGAACATTATTCTGACTGCAAATGAACTATTTTAGCTAAGATAGAAACAAAAAGACCAGCTAGAAGGTTCACTGCAGTCCAAGGAAGATTGGAGGAATTATTATGAGAGACTGCTAGATTTGGCATATATTTTGCAGCTAATGAACAAGAAGTTGAGTATAAGAACTTGAGAGGAATCAAGTATCCACCCCAAGGTTGAGCCAGAGCTACTCGTTGATGGTGATGCCATTTGCTTACCTGGAAAAGATTGACAGGAGAAGACATTTACTGTGTAAGCATGGATTGTCCCTTATCGATCCACTTTAATATCACTACCCTGAATTCAATTGCTTCCTTGTAAATATTTATTGATATTCCTTACTAACACTTCACTGGTGTATACAAAATACAAATATATATTAGACGTCTCATCATATAGAGTATAAGCAGTAACAGTAAACAGCAAATTCATATTTGATAATATTGATACATTTGTGAGACATATCCAGATTCAAATACCTGAAAATAAAATATAATCTCATTTAAGACTCGAAATAAACTTAATGACTGTATCAATTAGAAAATAGTTTACTATGACAGAAAATAGGGGAGCGTAATTCTAGTTTTTAAAAAACAAGAAAGTTGGCCTAAAGCACAAAATAACAATGTTAATGATATTGGACAGAATCTCTCAATTTATAAAAAGTAAAAAAAAAAAAAAGGGTAAAATGATCAGATGTATGTACAAAGACTTGAGGAAGAAGAATACATGTTAGAAAAAATTATAATGAACACAAGAGTAGAATAATTCAGGAGCTTTAAAGCTGTGAAATTTTAAAAAATATTCACAGATTCTCGGTCACGATTATTATAAAAGTGAGTGTCCTTTATTTATAAATTACAATTTAGTAAATTTGTAATGCCATCACAAATCTTATGATTATGGAAGTTCCTGCTCTTGTAAAACAAAACAATCAGTGGTAGTCAAAATGGGAAGTTAACTAGTAGTTCTAAAAGGGGAAGAGTTCTGGAAGTAATAAATAAATCTTAAAGCACTGAAGAAGGAGTATCGATGCATTAAATAAGATGTGATGGAAAACTGGAAATGTCAAGAGTGGCACACAATTTAAACATCCACCCTGCAAGAAAGGATAGCTGAATGATTGATCAAATTACCAGGTCTATTTCTCAGTAGGCTTTGATCATCCACAGAAAAAAAAGAAAGAAAAGAAAACAAAAAGAAGAGAGAAGGATAGAATTAGAATTGGCACCAACATGTGGTAGAATGAGTTCAACTGACTTGAATTGAGCCGCTTTGAATTGAACTGCATTGAATAAAATTGAATTGAGGGATTTGTACTAATTGTGAATAGCTGGCTGTGTGGGGGGAGTGGCTGGTGACTAGCCAGGAGCTTTATACTAAAGCCAACTATGCGAGATCGCTGCAGAGTAAGTGGAAAAATAAAATGGGTTCTCTCGTAACAAGAATTGTATATTATGACATAAAGTATAATCGCAGACTAGAAGAAGAAAAAGCATTTAGAGAGAAGGGGAAAAAGTTGATACAAACAGATTCCATAAATCAAAGAAAACGAGGACAGAAAAGACATATAGGGATGAAAACTGTTGAAACAGAAATCGATTGAAAGATTTAACTATTATTTATTATTAGATTTCACTATTTTCTAATTCATGGATATTACCAACTCTAAGTCGCGAAAGGCGTATTTTTTCTTACAGCAGTTGAATGCGACACACAAATCCTCATTCTCAAATGAGATGAATCACTAAGAAAGGAATTGTCCATTGATAGCTCTTGAGCAATGGCAGAGCACCTCTGAGTGATCACATTGAAGCTGACAATGTCCCTGTTCTTCTTTATAGCTTCATATTCACTATTGTTATCAAACCAAACTGGGGTCTGCAAGCCCAGCCCAGGAAGAGCAGATATTCATACCAAGGTTTGCAGTGGGAAAAGGAAGGTGTTTTAATTGCAAGGCATCAAGCTGGGAAAATTGGCCAGCTCATGCTTAAGACTTGAGCTCCCAGATGGCTTACAGGTAAGGATTTTTAAATGTAGGGGAGAGGGGAGGCAGAGGTTACAGGCAAAGTATAAATTGACACATAAATTTACATTGGCTTACCTAAAAAGGAAGGAAATCTAGAAGTGGGGGCCCACGATCATATGGATTCAAAGATTTTCCAATTTAATTGTTAAGGAGTCAAGATTTGTCTAAAAATTTGAGATAAGCAAAAAGAAGGTTAGCTTCAGCTCATGGGCATGACCTCATCCATGACTATCAGGAAGAAATCAGAACAAAACGGTGGTCAAGTTTGGTCTTCAGCTCCCCCCATCTGAGTCTATGTGCCCATAGATCCATTTGGTGTCGGTCGGAGTTCTGAAGATAACATATGGACTATATGTTAAGATCTTTGCTTTCTTTCATTTCTTTCTTTCTTTCTTTCTTGGGACAGAGTCTTGCTCTGTTCCCAGGCTGGAGTCCAGTAGTGCAATCTCTGCTCACTGCAACCTCTGCCTTCTGTGTTCAAGCCATTTCTCTTGCCTCAGCCTCCGGAGTAACTGGATTACAGGTGTGTGCCAACATGCACAGCTAATTTTTGTATTTTTAGTAGAGAGGGGGGTTTCACCATGTTGGCCAGGCTGTCTTGAACTCCTGACC
>NC_044566.1:32338298-32413582 GCF_007565055.1 Rhinopithecus roxellana
AAAACTTGTTTCTATCTAATGGAATTTTTCTTGTAAATAACCTTTTACCAAATAGTAAGATGTACTATGTAGTTATTTAGTCTGCCCTTTGTTAAAATTTTTAGCCACCAAGAAGTAAAACTTGAGTTTTAAAGCTAAAGATTCCAAATAGATCATGGTAAGACAGAACTGATGAAAAATGTTCACTAAGTTTCCAAATCATAGTTTTTAGTTCAAGTCAGTCATTCTATATAGTTAGAAATATTGGTGGGTGTTGGTTCATGCCTGAAATCCCAGCACTTGGGAGGCCGAGGCGAGTGAATCACTTGAGGTCAGGAGTTCAAGACTAGACTGGCCAACATGGTGAAAACCCCATCCACTAAAAATACAAAAATAACCAGGTGTGGTGGTGCACGTCTGTTATCCCAGCTACTCGGGAGGCTGAGGCAGGAGAATCGTTTGAACCTGGGAGGCGGAGGTTGCAATGAGCCGAGGAGATCACACCACTGTACTCCAGCCTGGGTAACACAGTGAGATGCTCTGTCTAAAAAAAAGAAAAAAAAAAAAAAAAGGAAGGAAGGAAGAAAGAAAAAGAAAGAGAGAGAGAGAGAAGAAAGAAAAGAAGAAAAAGAAAGGAAAGAAAGAAAGAAAGGAAAGAAAAGAAGAAAAAAGAAGAAAGACAGAAGAAAGAAAGAAAGAAAGAAGAAAAGAAAAGAAGAAAGAAAGAAAGAAGAAAGAAAGAAAGAAGAAGAGGAGAAAGAAAGAAAGAAAAAAGAAAGGAAGGAAGAAGGAAGGAAGAGAAGGAAGGAAGGAAGAGAAGGAAGGAGGAAGGAAGGAGAAGGAAGAAAGGAAAGCCCATACCTACCTCCATACATTACATACAAACTCAATAAGCATACAGACCATAACTCCCTCACTCCCTTACTCCATCTACCTCCCGCGCCGCACCTCCCTCCCCTGCCCTCACCGCACAGCCGGAAGTCAGTAAGGGCATAAGTCCTCCACTCAATCCCGCCATACTGAAGCAATCACAGCAAGCACGACCCTGCCATCCGCCCGCCCTCCATCAATCCCGCCCTACATCAAGCCAGCCCGCACTACATCAAGACAGCCCTCACGACCCTTCATCCATGCCGGGCGCGGTGGCTCAAGCCTGTAATCCCAGCACTTTGGGAGGCCGAGATGGGCGGATCACGAGGTCAGGAGATCGAGACCATCCTGGCTAACACGGTGAAACCCCGTCTCTACTAAAAAATACAAAAAACTAGCCGGGCGAGATGGCGGGCGCCTGTAGTCCCAGCTACTCGGGAGGCTGAGGCGGGAGAATGGCGTAAACCCGGGAGGCAGAGCTTGCAGTGAGCTGAGATCCGGCCACTGTACTCCAGCCTGGGCGACAGAGCGAGACCCCGTCTCAAAAAAAAAAAGAAAAGGAAAGAAAGAAAGAAAAGAAAAAAAAGAGAAAAGAAAAGTTAATTAATGAAAAGGTTTACGGTCAACATTACCTTATTCTGTGGCCCATGAAATAATGTTAAGAATACTCAACCTGTCACTGTCTCTGTTGTTGTCAGGCTTCACAACTGTCAAATTTTATCCCCACTTTATTCATGAGAAAACCAAGGTTCAGAGACTTTAAGTCTCTTAAAAGTAACAAGTATAATGGGTTCAAGTACTTATTAAATGTTATCCTTCATATAGTTTCCCTTTTGGCTCAGAGGCATAGAATTTCATTGTTCTTATTCATTAAAAATCTTCTTATTATTTTGTTGTGTAATCTTATAAAACTCTTTACACATTCATCCCTCCCCTTAATGGTTAATATTATATTTAAAGCATTTTTTCCCATGATAGCTATGGTTCAGGAAAACTGTACAACATTCACATAACAAACTGAAGTGTTATTTTAGTAAGGCAAGAAGGCTCTGTTAAATAAAGGCAGCGAAAAGTGAACAGATGATTAAATCAGTGTGCTGACATTGTGATTTTTGTTCTTGTTTCTTAGAGGCATGGTTCATAGGGCATTCTTGCAGGAGAACATCTCTGCTAGCTCAAAATGTAAGAGTTGAGTCTCATCAAATAAAAATATGAGAACTGTTGAAACTGTATTAATATATACTTCTCATTTGAGGTAAATCCTCTTAATCCCAGATTCCTCACTATAGTCTAGAAAATCATAGTTCTGAAGCCTTAGGCTTTTGCTACCTCTAAGCTATGGTAGAAATCTAAACTAAAAGATCCTGTTGAGAAAAATATTGAGTTTTATGGACTCCCTAATGCTTGACACAGCAAATAAATAAATAAATAAATGAATAAGTAAAATGCTCTAGAAAAATGTATAGAGAGTAATTTGCAGAAAAGTTGTCAACATTGATGAGGGTGGTTAGGCTTGCCTCTTCAAAGAGATGACTTTTAAACAAAGTTCTAAATGAAGAGAAAGAGACACCCCAAATAACACCTAAGAGGGAGGTTTTCTAGGCCTAGGATCATTAAGTCACAGCAAAAGCTCAAAAAAGGGAGTGAGCATTGGGTGTTTGAGGAATAAAAAGAATGTCTTTGTGGATGAAGCCAAGCAAATAAGAAGAAGAATTCAAAGAGATAAAGTCCTAATGGATGAGGCCAAATCCTGTAGGACCTTGCAAGACGTTATAAGGAATTTTGTTTTTAACCTAATTACTATGCAAGCCATTGGAAGAAAATGATATAATTTGATGTCAATCTGGAGACATTATTCTGACTGCAAATGAACTATTTTAGCTAAGAGTAGAAACAAAAAGACCAGCTAGAAGGTTCACATGCAGTCCAGAGGAAGATTGGAGGAAGTTATTAGTGAGAGACTGCTAGATTTGGCATATATTTTGCAGCTAATGAACAAGAAGTTGAGTATAAGAACTTGAGAGGAATCAAGTATCCACCCCAAGGTTGAGCCAGAGCTACTCAGTTGATGGTGATGCCATTTGCTTACCTGGAAAAGAGTGACAGGAGAAGACATTTACTGTGTAAAGCATGGATTGTACCTTATCGATCCACTTTAATATCACTACCCTGAATTCAATTGCTTCCTTGTAAATATTTATTGATATTCCTTACTAACACATCACTGGTGTATACAAAATACAAATATATATTAGACGTGTCCATCATATAGAGTATAAAGCAGTAACAGTAAACAGCAAATTCATATTTTGATAATATTGATAACATTTGTGAGACATATCCAGATTCAAAATGACCTGAAAATAAAATATAATCTCATTTAAAGACTCGAAATAAACTTTAATGACTGTATCAATTAGAAAATAGTTTACTGATGACAGAAAAATAGGGGAGCGGTAATTCTTAGTTTTTAAAAACAGAGAAAGTTGGCCTAAAGCACAAAATAACAATGTTAATGATATTGGACAGAATCTCTCAATTTATAAAAAGTAAAAAAAAAAAAAAGGGTAAAATGATCAGATGTATGTACAAAGACTTGAGGAAGAAGAATAGACATGTTAGAAAAAATTATAATGAACACAAGAGTAGAAATAATTCAGGAGCTTTAAAGCTGTGAAATTTTAAAAAATATATCACAGATTCTCTGTCACGATATATTATAAAAGTGAGTGTCCTTTATTTATAAATTTACAAATTTAGTAAATTTGTAATGCCATCACAAATCTTATGATTATGGAAGTTCCTGCTCTTGTAAAACAAAAACAATCAGTGTGAGTCAAAATGGGAAGTTAACTAAGTAGTTCTAAAAAGGGAAGAGTTCTGGAAGTAATAAATAAATCTTAAAGCACTGAAGAAAGGAGTATCGATGCATTAAATAAGATGTGTATGGAAAACTGGAAATAGTCAAGAGTGGCACACAATTATAAACATCCACCCTGCAAAGAAAGGATAGCTGAATGATTGATCAAATTACCAGGTCTATTTCTCATGTATGCTTTGATCATCCACAGAAAAAAAGAAAGAAAAGAAAACAAAAAGAGAGAGAAGAGGATAGAATTAGAATTGGCACCAACATGTGGTAGAATGAGTTCAACTGACTTGAATTGAGCCGCTTTGAATTGAACTGCATTGAATAAAATTGAATTGAGGGATTTGTACTAATTGTGAATAGCTGGCTGTGTGGGGGAGTGGCTGGGTGACTAGCCAGGAGCTTTATACTAAAGCCAACTATGCGAGATCGCTGCAGAGTAAGTGGAAAAATAAAATGAGGTTTCTCTCGTAACAAGAATTGTATATTATGACAATAAAGTATAATCGTCAGACTAGAAGAAGAAAAAGCTATTTAGAGAGAAGGGGAAAAAGTTGATACAAACAGATTCCATAAATCAAAGAAAACGAGGACAGAAAAGACATATAGGGATGAGAACTGTTGAAACAGAAATCGATTGAAAGATTTAACATATTATTTATTATTAGATTTCACTATTTTCTAATTCATGGATATTACCAACTCTAAGTCGAAAGGGCTATTTTTTCTTACAGCAGTTGAATGCGACACACAAATCCTCATTCTCAAATGAGATGAATCACTAAGAAAGGAATTGTCCATTGATAGCTCTTGAGCAATGGCAGAGCACCTCTGAGTGATCACATTGAAGCTGACAATGTCCCATGTGCTTTCTTTATAGCTTCATATTCACTATTGTTATCAAACCAAACTGGGGTCTGCAAGCCCAGCCCAGGAAGAGCAGATATTCATACCAAGGTTTGCAGTGGGAAAAGGAAGGTGTTTAATTGCAAGGCATCAAGCTGGGAAAATTGGCCAGCTCATGCTTAAGACTTGAGCTCCCAGATGGCTTACAGGTAAGGATTTTTAAATGTAGGGGAGAGGGGAGGCAGAGGTTACAGGCAAAGTAATAAATTGACACATAAATGTTACATTGGCTTGACCTAAAAAGGAAGGAAATCTAGAAGTGGGGGCCCACAGATCATAAGTGGATTCAAAGATTTTCCAATTTTAATTGGTTAAGGAAGTCAAGATTTGTCTAAAAATTTGAGATAAGCAGAAAAGAATGTTAGCTTCAGCTCATGGGCATGACCTCATCCATGACTATCAGGAAGAAATTCAGAACAAAGAACTGTGGTCAGAGTTTGGTCTTCAGCTCCCCCCATCTGAGGTCTATGTGCCCATAGATCCATTTGGTGTCGGTCTGAGTTTCTGAAGATAACATATGGACATATATGTTAAGATGCTTTCTTTCATTTCTTTCTTTCTTTCTTTCTTTGGGACAGAGTCTTGCTCTGTTGCCCAGGCTGGAGTCCA
The DNA here is from genome assembly GCF_007565055.1 of Rhinopithecus roxellana. Taxonomy (NCBI): domain Eukaryota; kingdom Metazoa; phylum Chordata; class Mammalia; order Primates; family Cercopithecidae; genus Rhinopithecus; species Rhinopithecus roxellana. Next base: position 32,343,532 of record NC_044566.1, read on the forward strand.
GTAGTGCAATCTCTGCTCACTGCAACCTCTGCCTTCTGTGTTCAAGCAATTCTCTTGCCTCAGCCTCCGGAGTAACTGGGATTACAGGTGTGTGCCAACATGCACAGCTAATTTTTGTATTTTTAGTAGAGAGGGGGGTTTCACCATGTTGGCCAGGCTGGTCTTGAACTCCTGACCTCCAGTGATTCACCCACCTCGGCCTCCCACAGTTCTGGGATTACAGGCATAAGCTCACCACGTCTGGCTGCTTTCTTTAGTTTCTATAAGGAACACAACATTCATGTGATTCTAACTCTGTATTAAGCTACTATTACCTTCCTGCTTATCAAGTTGCTGTTTTAGGTCTCAAGGCTAGCTAGGTGCCTGGAATTTCTCTTTAAGAAACTTCAGATTTTCCTCTATGCTTGGAGGCCTCACAGATCCCTAAAAGCTCCATCCCTAATGCTCCATCCATTTCACTATCTTCCTAAATGCAGAAAAATAAGGATTATGAAAATCTGAATTAGCTGTCTCATGGGTGTTAACTAGGAGCAAAGCATATTTGCTTAGAAATTTCTTCTAAGCAAATTTTGTTATAACAAACAGTCTCTCAGACCACAGTGCAATCAAATTAGAACTCAGGATTAAGAAACTCACTCAAAACCACACAAATACATGGAAACCAAACAACCTGCTCCTGAATGACTACTGGGTAAATAACAAAATTAAGGCATAAATAAAGATGTTCCTTAAAACAAACAAAATTTCTTCCACCAGTTGATCTTAAATCATCTCCCTCAAGTTCAAAGTTCCACATATCTCTAGGGCAGGGACAAAATGCTGCCAGTCTCTTCGCTAAAAGATAACAGGAGTCACCTTTGCTCCAGTTCCCAACAAGTTCCTCATTTCCGTCTGAATCCACCTCAGCCTGTATTTCATTGTCCATATTATTATCAGTATTTTGGTCAAAGCCATTCAACAAGTCTTTAGGGTATTCCATACTTTTCCACCTTTTTCTGTCTTCTTTTGAACCCTCCAAACTGTTTCAACCTCTGCTTGTTACCCAGTTCCAAAGCTGATTACATATTTTTGGGTATCTTTTCAGCAGTACCCCATTCCCAGTACCAATTTGCTGTATTAGTCTGTTTTCATGCTGTTGATAAAAACATATCCGAGACTGGGCAATTTACAAAAGAAAGAGGTTTAATGGACTCACAGTTCCACGTGGCTGGAGAGGCCTCACCATCATGGCAGAAGGTGAAAGTCACATCTCATATGGTGGCAGACAAGAGAAGAGAACTTGTGCAGGGAAACTCCCTTTATAAAACCATTAGATCTTGTGAGACTCACTATCACAAGAATACCACGGAAAAGACCCACCTTCATGATTCAGCTATCTCCCACTGGGTGCCTTCCACAACACATGGGAATTATAGAAATTCAGGATGAGATTCGGGTGGTGACACAGCCAAACCATATCACCCTGGAAGACAACCTGTGCAGTACCATTCAGGACATAAGAACAGGCAAAGATTTCATGATGAAGACAAAAGCAATTTTACAGCAAAAGCAAACTTGACAAATGGAATCTAATTAAACTAAAAAGCTTCTGCACAGCAGAGGACACTCAAAAGTGAAACACACAGCTGATAAAATGGGAGAAAATTCTTGCAAAATGTGCATTTAACAAAGGTCTAATATCCAACATCTATAAGGAACTTAAATCTACAAGAGAAGAACCAAACCACCCCATTACAAAGTGGGCAAAGGACATGAACAGACACTTTTCAAAAGAAGACATACATGTGGCCAACAATCATAAGAAAAAAAGGCCAGTATCACTGATTATTAGAAAAATGCAAATCAAAACCACAATGAGATACTATCTCATGCCCGTCAGAATGGCTATTATTAAAAAACCAGAAACTAACAGATGCTAGCAAGGTTTCAGAGTGAAAAGAATGCTTATAAACTGTTGGTAGATGTGTAAATTAGTTCAATAATTGTGGAAGATTGTGGCAATTCATCTAAGAACTAAAACCAGAAATACCCTTCAACTCAGCAATTCCAGTACTAGGTACATGCCCAGAGGAATATAAATTGTTCTGTTACAGACACATGCACATGTATGTTCATTGCAGCACTACTCACAATAGCAAAGACGTGGAATCAACCAAAATGTCCATCAATGAGAGACTAAATTTAAAAAATGTGATACATATGCACTATGGAATACTATGCAGCCACAAAAAGAATGACATTATGTCCTTCGCAGAAACATGGATGGAACTGGAGGCCATAATCTTTAGCAAACTAATGCAGGAATAGAAAATCAAATACCACATGTTCTCACTTATAAGTGGGAGCTAAATGATGAGAACACATGGACACTTTGAGGGAAACACAGTGTGGTCTATAAGAGGATAGAAAGTGGGAAGAGAGAGAGGAACAGGAAAATTAATATTGGGTACTAGGCTTAATAGCTGAGTGATGAAGTAATCTGTACAAAACCCCCCTGTGACACAAGTATATCTATATAACAAACCTGCACATGTACCCCTGAACTTAAAAATCTTGGTTTTGTCACAACTATGAGTGGCATCAACATATTTCCAAACTAGGAGGGCAGTGGCGTGATCTCGACTCACTGCAAGCTCCACCTCCCGGGTTCACGCCATTCTCCTGCCTCAGCCTTCCAAGTAGCCGGGACTACAGGCACCTGCCACCTCGCCCGGCTAATTTTTTGTATTGTTAGTAGAGACGGGGTATCACCGTGTTATCCAGGATAGGTCTTGATTTCCTGACCTCGTGATCCGCCCGCCTTGGCCTCCCAAAGTGCTGAGGTTACAGGTGTGAGCCACCACGCCGGGCCGAAATCTTTCTACTTCTTAATGAAGGTGTTTTTTGCCATAAGCTTTCCTCTTAGCACTGCCTTTGCTGTATGCCACAGGTTTGGATATATTGTGTATCCTTTTTCAATTTTTCCAAAAATATTTTTGATTTCCATCTTCATTTCTTCATTGACCCAGTGATCATTCAGGAACATGTTTTTGTTCCAACTACTTGTATGATTTACAAAGTTACCCTTGGTATTGATTTCTAGTTTTGTTCCATTGTGGTCTGAGAAGATACTTGATGTAATTTTAATTTTTGTTAATTTGCTGGAACTTGTTTTATGTCTAACATATGCCCTATCCTTGAGGATGTTCTGTGTGCTGATGAGAAAAATATGTAGTCTGCATTTGTTGACAAAATGTTTTTTAAATGTTTATTAGGTCCATTTCATCTAAAGTGTAGTTTAAATTCAATGTGTCTTTGATGACTTTCTGTCTAGATGTTCTGTCTAATGTTGACAGTGGGATGTTGACATCCCCAACTATGATAGCATTGCAGTTTATCACTTTTTTTAGATATGGTGCAATTTGCTTTATGAATATGGGTGCTCCAGTGTTGGGTGCATATATACCTAGAATAGTTATATCCCCTTGCTGGATTGATCCTGTTATAGTTACATAATGACCTTATTTGTCTTTTTAACAGTTTTTGACCTAAAATCTGTTTTATCTGATGTAAGTATAGTTACTCCCGTTCACTTCTGGTTTCAATAGGTGTGGGATATTTTTTGCCATCTCTTTACTTTTAGACTATATATGTCTTTATAGGTAAAGTGCATTTCTTGTGGCAGCATATAGTTGGATCATGTTTTTTAATCCATTCAGCCAATCTATGTGAATAATTTAATTCACTAACATTCAAGGTTATTATTGATTTGTGGGTTTTCTTTCCTGTGATATTGTTCTATATCATTGTCTCTCTTTTTTTTTTTTTTTTTTTTTTTTTTTTTTCGTTTGTCATTGTGATTTGGTGGTTTTACATAGTGGTACCATCTGAGTCCTTTCTCTTTCTTGCTTTACCAGTGAGTGTTGTAGTTTCATATTTTTATGATAGTAAATTTTATCCTTTTACTTTATGTTTAGGACTCCTTTGAGAATTTCTTACAGGTCTGGTCTATTGGTGATTAAGTCCATCAGCTTTTGCTTGTCTGGGAAAAATTTTATTTCTACTTCATTTATAAAGAATAATTTTGTTGGGTATAGTACACTGGCTGGCAATTTTTTTCTTTCAACACTTTCAGTATATCATCCCATTCTCTCCTGGCATGTAAGATTTCTGCTTTGGAATCCACTCTTAGTCTGATGAGGGTATCTTTATAGGAAATTAGACATTTCTTCTTGCTGTTTTGAGAATTCTCTTTATGTCTTTCATTTTAGATGGTTTGACTATAATATGCCATGAAGATGACCATTTTGCATTTTATTTCTTTAGCGATTTCTGAGACTCTTCTATCTGGATGTCTAAATCTTTTGCTAGAATTGAAAAATTTTCACCTATTACTTCATGAAATAGGTTTTCTTGCCCTTTTGTTTTGTCTTAGCCTTCTGGAATACAGATTGTTCAAGTATTTGGCCGTTTTGTAGTGTCCTGTGTGTCACAAAACCTCTGGTTATCCTTTTTTATTCTTTTTGTGTAAATTTTTGTCTGACTAGGTTATTTCAAAAGACAAATTTACATTCTGGGTATTTTTCTGCTGCTTAATTTAGACTATTGTTAAAACTTTCAGATACATTTTGTATTTTATTGAATAATAAATATTTCATTCCAGAATTTCTGTCTGGCACTTTTTAATGGTATCTATCTCTTTGGTTAATTACTCATTCATATTCGAATTTGTTTTACTGATTTCTTTGTATTGTTTTTCAAAATTCTCTTATATCTTACTGAGTTTCATTACTATCAACATTGTGATTTATTCTCTCAGGATTGTATGAATTTCTGTTTCTTTGTGTCTGTGGCTGAAGAATTATTGCATTCTTTTGGAGATGTCATATTTCCTTAATTTTTCTTTTTCTGTATTCTTGTATCGATATCCGTGTGTCTTGTGTAACAGTCTCTTCTTCCAATTTTTTGAATTTGCTTTCATAGAGGAGAATTTTTTTTTGAAGATATATCTGTGATGTTGGTTTAGCAGGGCACTTTGGTTTTGATTCTGGGTGCGTGCAGTAGTGTAGTCTCTGTATGATTTATTTGCCTGAAGGAGCATCAGTGATGTCTATGAGTATCTTGGTGGCGTAGGGTGTTGTTGTTAGTGGGGGCTATGGCGACGTTTTGCTAGGGACTAGGTCACCAAGTAGGCCGGTCTTTGGGCCCCAGTAGTGGTAGCAGTGAGCTGAATATGCCTGTTCTTGGGACCCAGGTAGTGTACACTAGTACGTGCATTACTGGATCCAAATGGACCAATTTTGGGGCCTTCAGGTGGCTTGTTTGGGTATCAGAAATGGCAGCAGTGGGCCAGGCAGGTGGGTGGGTTCTTAAGACCCTGGACAGTGTGAGTGGCACTGGTGATGGCAGTAGAAGTAGTGAAACAACTCTCCTTTCAATGCATTGGGGAGTCTCTCCCTGCTCCCAGCTGATCCTGACTGAGCAGGCTGCCTCACTTCCTAGAATGTCTCTTTAGACTCTTTTTTAACCCGGTTGTTACGTACATTTTTTTTATTAATATGCAAATATTTTGGGATTTTTCAACTATCCTCTGCTTATTGATTTCAAATATATTTTCCTTGTAGTCTGCAGATATCTTTTGTATGACTTTATTCTTTTACCTTTTTTAAGATGTGTTTCATGGCATAGTCTGTATCACTTTTAGTAAATGTTCCTTATGAGCTTGATGAGAATATTTTCCTGCTTTATTGGATACAGTATTGTATAAATGCCAATTAGACCAAATTGCTTGGTAGAGCTCTTCAGGTCAACTATTTTCTCTTCAATTTTCTGACTCTTTAGTGTATCAATTACTAAAAGAGGGGTTCAAAATCTTCAGATATAATACTGAGTTTGTCTGTTTTTCTCCAAAATTCTGTCAGGTTTTGGCTCATGTATCTTTTATCCTCTATTGTTAGGTGCATACATATTTAAGGTTGGTAAATCTGCTTGGATAACCGGCCTCTTTATTATAATATAATATTTCTTTTCATCACTGATAATTTTTATTATTCAAAAGTTAGCTTTGTCTAAAATCAGTGTACCTATGCCAGATATTTTTGATTGATATTAACATGGTATGTGGTTTATTATCCATTCACTTTTAGTCTGCCTGTCCTTATATATAAAATGGCTTTTTAATATTTATTTTTAACTTATTTTTAAACTGCTTTATTACAGTACAATTGGCATATGAAAAAGTATTGTTATATATTATGTACAACTTAATTTGTTTGGGGATAAGTATACATTCATAAAATTATCAGACTATCATTTCTCAATGCCATGAACCTAACCTACCCATCTGCTCAAAAAGTTTCTTCCTGCTCCTTTAAGGTTTCCCATAGAGTTGTTTGAGCTCCTCATATGTTCTGGTTAAGAATCCCTTCTCAGATAGGCAGTTTACAAATATTTACCCATTCTGTGGGTGGTCTCTTCACTTTGTTAATGGCTTTCTTTGCTGTACAGAAGCTTTTCAACATGATGTAATGCCATTTGTTCATTTTTACTTTGTTTGTGATTGCGGGTATTACTTAAGAAATTTTTGTCCACTCCAATGCCCTCATGAGTTTCTCCAAAGCTTTCTTTTAGTTGTTTCATAGTTTGAGATCTTAGATTGAAGTCGTTAACCCATTTTGACTTGATGTTTGTATCAAAGATCAAATGGTGAGAGATTGGAATCTAATTGCATATGGATTTCTAGTTTTCCCAGCACATTGTTGATGAGAATGTACTTTTTCCAATACATGTACTTTTTGTCAAAAAAGTGAAAAGATGCTTTTGACAAAGGATCCTTGTCAAAAATGAGTTCACAGTAGACGTATGGATTCATCTCTGGGTTCTCTGTTCTCTTCTTCTGATCCATGTGTGTATTATGCCACAAACATGATGTTTTAGTTACTATAGCTCTGTACTGTAATTTTTAGTTGGATAATGTGATTCCTCCAGTTTTGTTATATTTCCCTTAGGATATCTTTGGCTATTTATGGTTCCATATACATTTTATAATTGTTTTATCTATTTCTTAGAATAATGTCATTGGTATTTTTATTGAGATTGCATTAAATTTTTATTGAGGTTGCTTTGGATAGTATGGACATTTTATTAACAATATTAAGTCCTACAGTCCATTAACAGGGAATATATTTCCATTTCTTTGTGACTTCTTCAATTTATCAAATCAATATTTCATAGTTTTCATTGTGGAGATCTTTTACTCCTTTGCTTCAATAAATTCCTAGGTATTTTATCTTGTGGCTATCATATGGTATTATTTTCTTGATTTCTTTTTATGGTTGTTTGCTTTTGGCATATAGAAATGCTACTGATTTTTGTATGTTGTTTTGTATTCTGCAACTGTACTGAATTTATTAGTTCTAATAGTTCTTTAGTGGATTCTTTAGGTTTTTCCAAATATAAGATTATATCATCTGCAAGCAAGGATAATTTGACTTCTTCTTCTCCAATTCAGTTGCCCTTTATATCTTCCTATTGTCTGATTGCTCTAAGTAGGACTTCCAGGACCATGTTGAAGAACAGTGATGACAGCGAACATCCTTGTCATGTTCCAGATCTTACTGGAAAGGCTTTCAGGTTTTCTGCCATTCAGTATAATACTAGCTGTGGGGCTTATGTATGGCTTTTATTATGTTGAGAAGAAAATTAAAAAATTTCTTGAAACAAATGATACTAAAAATACAAATACCAAAACTTATAGAATACAATAAAAAGTAATACTAAGATGGAAGATTGTAGTTATAACTTCCTTCATCAAAAGGAAGAAAAACATCAAATAAACAACTTAAAGATGCATCTTAAAGAGCTAGAAAAGCAAGAGCAAACCAAATCCAAAATGAGTAGAACAAAATAAATACTAAAGATCAGAGTGGAAATAAGTTTGAAATAAAGACTGTAATACAAATAATCACTGGTCATTCAGGAGAATATTTTTTAAATTTCCATGTGTTTGTATAGTTTCCAAAATTCCTTTCATTATTGATTTTTAGTTTTATTCTGTTGTGGTCAAAGAAGGTGCTTGATATTATTTCATTTTTCAAAATGTTTTAGGACTTATTTTGTGAGCTAAAATATGGTGTATTCTTCTGAATGATCTGTGTGATAAGGAAACAGTGTCTATACTGCCGCCATTGGATGGAATGTTATGTAAATAACTTTTTGGTCAATTTGGACTATAGTGCAGATTAAGTCTGATGTTTCGTTGTTGATTTTCTGTCTGGGAGATCTGCATAATGCTGAAAGTGGGGTGTTGGTGTCTCTGGCTATTATCATATTGGGGTCTATCTCTCTCTTTTGCTCTAATAATATTTGGTATATGTATTTGGGTGCTCTAGCATTGGGTCCATATATAGTTACAATTGTTATTATTTTCTCAATAAATTGACTCCTTTGTCATTATATAGTGACCTTCTTGTTTCCTGGACTTTTTGTTTTGAAATCTATTTTGTCTGACATAAGCATAGCTACTCCTGCTTTATCTTGTTTCATTGGCATGGAATATCTTTTTCCATCCCTTTGTACAGTCCGTGTGTGCATGCATAGGTAAAATGTAGGCAACAGATCACTGGGTATCTTTTTTTAAAAAAATCCATTTAAACACTCTATGTTGTTTGTTAGGAGAGTGATATGGTTAGGTTCTGTGTTCCCACCCAAATCTCTTCTTGGACTGTAATTCCCAGGAGTTGAGGGAGAGACCTGCTGGGAGGTAACTGGGTCACGGAAGTAGTTTTCCCCATGCTTTTCTTGTCATAATGTGTGAGTTCTCATAAGATTTGATGATTTTACAAGTGTTTGACATTTCCTCCTATACACCACACTCTCTCTGTTTCTTCCGTCAGATAGTGCAGAAGGTACCAGCTTCCCCTTCTGCCATGATCGTAAGTTTCCTGAGGTTTCTCCAGCCAGGGGGACCTGTGAGTCAATGAAAACTCCTTTGTTTATAAATTACCCACTTGTGGATAGTATTTTTATTGCAGTGTGAAAATGAACTAATACAGTAAATTGGTATCTCAGAAAGTGGGGTACTGCTATGAAAAGTGGATACCCAAAAATGTGAAAGTGACTTTGGAACTGGGTATCAGGCAGAAGTTGGAACAGTTTGGAGGGCTCAGAGGAAGACAGGAAGATGTGGGAAATTTTGGAAATTCCTAGAGGCTTGTTGAATGGTTTTGACCAAAATGCTGTTATGGTCTATGAAGTCCAGGCTGAGGTTGTCTCAGATGAAGATTAGGAACTTACTGGGAACTGGAGTAAAGGTCACTCATGCTATGTTTTAGTGTAGTGACTAGTGGCATTTTGCCCCTGCCTTAGAGATCTGTGGAACTCTGACCTTGAGATAAATAATCTGAAATTTAAACTTATGCTTAAAAGGGAAGAACAGTATAAAAGTTTGCAGCCTGATGATGCAAGAGAGAGAAAGACCCATTTTATGGGGAGAAATTCATACCAGCTGAAGAAATTTGCATAAGTAATGGGAAACCAAATGTTAATAGCCAAGACAATGGGGAAAATGTCTCCAGATATGTCAGAGATCTTGGCATCAGCCCTTCCTATCACAGGCCCAGAGGACTAGGGAGAAAAATGGTTTTGTGGGCCAAGCCCAGGGCCCCTGCTGCTCTGTGCCACCTCAGGACATGGTAGCCCTGTGTCCCAGCTGCTTAAACTCCAATCGTGGCTAAAAGGGACCAATGTGCAGCTTCGACCATTGCTTCGGAGGGTACAATTCCCAAGCCTTAGTGGCTTCCACATGGTGTTGCGCCTGCAGGTACACAGAAGTAAAGAATTAAGGTTTGGGAACCTCTCCCTAGATTTCAGAGGATGTATAAAAATGCCTAGATGTTCAGGCAGAAGTCTGCTGCAGGGGTGGACCCTTCATGGGGAACCTCTGCTAGGGCAGTGCAGAAGGGAAATATGGGGTTGGAGCCCCCACACAGAGTTCCCACTAGGGCATTGCCTAGTGGGGCCGTGAGAAGAGGGCCACTGTCTTCCAGATCCCAGGATGGTAGATGAACTGAAAGTTTGCACCATGCGCCTGGAAAAGCCACAGATGCTCAATGCCAGCCATGAAGTCAGCTGTGAAAGCAGCTGTGGGGGCTGTACCCTGTAAAGGCATAATGACAGCTGCCCAGGGCCATGAGAGCCCATCTCTTGCATCATCTTGATCTGGATGTGAGTCATGGAATCAGAAGAGATTATTTTGAAGCTTTAAGATTTAATGACTGCCCCACTGGGTTTTGAATTCATGTGGGGCCTGTAGCCTTTGTTTTGGCTGATTTCTCTTATTTGACATGGGAGCATTTACCCAGTGCCTGTACCCCCATTGTATCTAGGATGTAACTAACTTGCTTTTGATTTTATAGGCTCATAGGCAGAAGAGACTTGCCTTGTCTCAGATGAGACTTCGGACTGTGGACTTTTGAGTAAATGCTGAAATGAGTTAAGACTTTGGGCGACTGTTGGGCAGGCATGATTGGTTTTAAAATGTGAAAAGGCATGAGATTTGGAAAGGGCCAGGGGCAGAATGATATGGTTAAGCTCTGTATCCCCACCCAAATCTCATCTTGAATTGTAATCCCCAGGTGTTGAGGGATAAACCTGGTGGGAGGTGATTGGATCACTGGGGCAGTTTGCCCCATGCTGTTCTCATGATAATGCATGAGTTCTCATGAGATATGATGGTTTTATAAGTTTGACACTTCCTCCTACACACACTCTCTCTGTCTCTCCTGCCACCTTATGAAGAAGGTGCCTGCTTCCCCTTCTGCCATGATTATAAGTTCTCTGAGACCTTCCCAGCCATCGGAAACAGTGAGTCAATTAAACCTCCTTTGTTTATTATATTACTCAGTCTTGGGTAGTGTCTTTATAGCAGTGTGAAAACAGACTAATACAGATAATTTAGTCCATTTACATTCAATGTAATCGATAATAAGTAAGGAATTACTCCTGCCATTTTGCTATTTGTTTTCTGGTCTTTTCTTCCTTTTTTCTTTCCTTCCTGTCTTCCATTTAGTGAAAGTGATTTTTCTCTGGTGTTAGAGTTTGATGTCTTGCTTTTTATTTTTTATTTTTTTGTATCCTTTGCATGTTTTCACATTTGTTGTTACCATGAGGCTTGTAAATACCATCATATAACCCATAACGTAAGCTGATAAGAACTTAACACTGTTTGCATAAACAAATAGAAAACTAATACAAATTCTACATCCTATACCCCCCCACATTTTAGCTTTTTGTTGCTTTTACTTATATCTTTTTTTTTTTTTTTTTTTGAGATGGAGTCTCACTCTGTCACCCAGGCTGCAGTGCAGTGGTGTGATCTCGGCTCACTGCAAGCTCCACCTCCCAGGTTCACACCATTTTCCTGCCTCAGCCTCCTGAGTAGCTGAGACTACAGGCACCTGCCACCACGCCTGGCTAATTTTTTGTATTTTTAGTGGAGATGGGGTTTCACTGTGTTAGCCAAGATGATGTTGATCTCCTGACCTCATGATCCACCTGTCTCAGCCTCCCAAAGTGCTGGGATTACAGGTGTGAGTCACCGCACCTGGCCCTCTTTTACTTATATCTTATTGTAGTATTTGTGCCATGAAAAGTTATTGTAGTTATTATTACTTTTGATCGGTTCAATGTTGATTCTTTCTACTTAAGAGTACTTTACTCCCCTTCCTGTGTCCAAGTGATCTCATTGTTCACAGGAAGGGGAGCATCACACACCGGGTCCTATTGTGGGGAGAGGGGAGCGGGGAGGGATAGCCCTAGGAGATATACCTAATGTAAATGACGAGTTAATGGGTGCAGCACACCAACATGGCACATGTATACATATGTAATGTTGTGCACATGTACCCTAGAACTTAAAGTATAGTAAAAAAAAAAAAAAAAGAGTACTTTACATACTAGAATTAAGTATTATATTATTCTGTATTTGTCTGTGTACTTACTATTACCAGTGAGATTTGTACCTTCAGATAATTTCTTATTGCTCATTAATGTTCTTTTCTTTCTGATGAAGTACTCCCTTTAGCATTCCTTATATGATGCACCTGGTATTGAGGAATTTCCTCAGCTTTTGTTTATCTGGGGAAGTTATTTCTTCTTCATGTTTGAAGGCAAGTTTCACCACATGTACTTTTCTAGGATAAAAGTGGATTTCCTTCAGAATTTTAAACATATCATGGCACTCTTTCCTGGCCTGTAAGACTTTTCAGACTTTTCTACTGAAAAGTCTTCTTAAGTTGTATTGGAACTTTATAATATGTTATTTGTTTATTTTATCTTGCTAGTTTTAGGACCCTTTCTTTATTCTTGATCTTTGGGGATTTGATTATTAAATGCCTTCAGGTAGTCTTCTTGGGGTTAAATCTGCTTGGTGGTCAATAATTCTTTTGTATTTCAATATCGGTATCTTTCTCCACGTTTGGAGATTTCTCTGTTATTGTCTCTTTGAATAAACTTTCTAGCCCCCTCTCTCTGCCTCCTCTTTAAGACCAATAACTCTTAGATTTGCCTTTTTGAGTCTATTTTCTACATCTTGTAGGTGGGCTTCATTGTGTGTTTTTTTGTGGGGGGGTTCTCTATGTATTTTTAAATAGCCTGTCTTCAAGCTCACTAATTCTTTCTTCTGCTCGAACAATTCTGCTATTAAGAGAATCTGATATATGCTATAGCATGTGAATTGTATTTATCAGCTCAATAATTTCTGCTTGATTCTTTTTCATTATTTCAATTTATTTGCTAAATGTAATTGGTAGGGTTCTCAATTCCTTCTCTGTGTTATCTTGAATTTCTTTGAGTTTCCTCAAGACAGTAATTTTGAATTCTCTGTCTGAAAGGATTGGTCCCTGGTGCCTTATATAATTTATTGGTTGAAGTCACGTTTTTCTGGAAGTTTTTGATACATGTTAATATTTTTAGTGTCTGGGCATCGAAGAGTTAGGTATGTGTTGTAGATTTAGCGGACTCAGCTAGTTTGTACCCGTCCTTTTTGGCAAGGCTTTCCAGATATTTGGAAGGACTTTGGTGTTGAGATCTAAGCTGTATCTGCATTAGGGGAAACTCCAAGCCCAGTAATGCTGTAGTTCTTGCAGGATCATAGAGGTAACGGCTTGATGGTCTTGGATAAAATTGAAAAATATTCTCTGCATCACCAGACAGAAACTCTTCTTGTCCTTCTTTGCTTTTTCCCAAACAAATAGATTGTCTCTCTGTTTTGAGCTATCTAGAGTTTGGGGTGGGATGAAATGGGCACCTTCGTAACCTCAGCCTCTGGGACTGTGTTAGGTCTGACCTGGCGGCAGCACAGCCAAAACCCACTGTAACAACTACTGGCTACTGCCTGTGTTCGCTTACGTCCCTGGGTCTCTAAAATCAGCAGGTAGTGAAGCAAGCCAGGCCTCTATCCTTTCCTTCAGGGTGATAAGTTCCCTTAGGCCCTGGGTGAGTCCAGTATTACCTTCTAGGAGCCAGAGACTGAAGTCATACAGCTTAGAAGTCTACCCGGTGTTCTATTACAGTGCAGCTGAGCTGGTACTCAACTATGGGAAAGAATTCTTCTCACTCTTTCCTCCTTTTTCCACAAGGAGAGGCACTTCACCTTATGGTAACCAACACCACAGACTTATGGGGAGTACTACAAGGCAATGAGAGCTGTTCCCTTGAGCCCCAAGTGCTCTTCAGTCGTCTTGTGATGAATGCTGGCAGGCCTAGGACTCACTCTTCAGTGCAGTGGACTCCTCTCTGTCCCAGAACGGGTGCAGAAATACCACCCAAGAGCCAAGGCCTTGAATTCAGGACCCCAAGAGCCTACTTGGTGTTCCGACCTATTGTGGTCAAACTGGTACCTAGGGTGCAAAACAAAGTCCCCTTTATTTTTCCCTCTTCTTTTCTCCAGCAGAAGGCATCTCTCCTAGTAGCCAACACAGCTGGGATTGTACTGAGTCTCACATGAAGCCTACATGTCTTGGAGTCTCACCCAAAGCCTGCAGCATATGACATGAGTATCACTGCTGGTTATTCAGACCACAAAGGCTCTTTAGTAAGTAGGTGATGGGTCCTACCAGGACTAGATTCCTTCCTGCAGGCAATGGGCTCCCTTATGGCCAGGATGTGTCTAGAAATATTATCCAGGATCTAGGGCCTGGAAAGGGGGCCTCATGGCTCTGACAAATTTCTCTGGCCAGTATTCCAGTGATACACTGAATAGGAGTGCTGTTGGATTCAGTTTGCTAGTATTTTATTGAGTATTTTTACATCTTTGGTCATCAAGGATATTGGACAGTTGTTTTCTTTCTTTATTGTGTCTTTGCTAGGCTTTAGTATCAGGGTGATGCTGGCTTTTTAGATAACTTGGGAAATAGTCCATCTTCAAGTTTTTTGGAATAGTTTTAGCAGAATTGGTTCCAGCTCTTCTTTGCATGTCCCTAGTATTTGGCTATGAATCCATCTGGTACAGGGCTTTTGTTGATTGATTTTTTTAAAATACTGCTTCAGTTTCAGAACTTGATTTTGGTCTGTTGGGTTTCAATTTCTTTCCCGTTCAATCTTGGGAGGTTGTGTGTTTCTGAGAATTTATTTTCTCTATATTTTCTAGTTTGTGTGCATATAGGTGTTCATAACAGTCTCAGCATCTTTTTTATTTCTGTGAGATAGATTGTAATGCCACCTTTGTTGTTTCTGATTATGCTTATTTTAAACTTTTCTCCTTTGTGTTGATCTAGTTATTAGTCTATTGATCTTGTTTATTCTTTCAAAGAACCAACCTTTGTTTGTTTTCTACACTGACCTTAAATTTTGGGTCTCAATTTCATTCAGTTCTGCTCTGACTTTAGTGATTTTTTTTTTCTGCTACCTTTGGGATTACTTTGTTCTGTTTTTTTCTAGTTCCTGTAGGTGTGACTTTAGATCATTAATTTGAGGTCTTTCTAACATTTTAAGATTGGTGATTTATACTTTAATCTTTCCTCTTAATACTGCTTTTCCTACAGTCCATAGATGTTGGTATGCCATTTCTCTGTTTTCAGTTATTTCAAATAACTTCTTAATTTGTGCCCTACTTTGTTGTTCACCTAAAAGTCATTCAGGAGAAAGTTGTTTAATTTCCATGCAATTGTGTGATATTGAGAGATCTTCTTGGTATTCATTTGTATGTTTATTCCACTGTGGTACAAGAGTGTGGTTGACGTGGTCTTTCTTTCTTTCTTTCTTTCTTTCTTTCTTTCTTTCTTTCTTTCTTTCTTTCTTTCTTTCTTTCTTTCTTTCTTTCTTTCTTTCTTTCTTTCATTATTGAGGCTTGCTTTATGGGAGACTGTGTGGTCGATCTTGGAGTATATTTTGTGTGCAGATGAGTCTGACAGGTGAAGTATTCTGTAGAAGTCTATTAGGTTCAATTAGCCAAACATTGAATGTAAGTCCAAAATTTCTTTATTAGTTTCTGCCTTGAAGACCTCTTTAACACTGTGAGTGGGGCACTGAAGTCCCTTAATATTATTGTGAGGTTGTGTATGTCTTGTTGTGGGTTTAGAAGTACTTACTTTATAAATCTGGGTGCTCCAATGTTGGATGTATATATATTTAGAATAGATAAGCCTTCTTGTTAATTCAACACTTTATTATTACATAATGCTATTCTTTATCATTTTTTGTTATTTGACTAAAGTCTGTTTTGTATGATATAGTCATAGTGACCCCTGCTCATTTTTGTTTTCTTTTTCTTTTTTCTTTTGAGATAGAGTTTCACTCTTTTTGCCCAGGCAGGAGTGCAATGGCATGGTCTCAGCTCAATGCAACCTGCGCCTCCTGGGTTCAAGTAATTTTCCTGCCTCAGACTCCCAAGTAGCTGGGATTACAGGTGCCTGCCACACCCAACTAATTTTGTATTTTTAGTAGAGATGGGATGTCACCATGTTAGTCAAGCTGGTCTCAAACTCCTGACCTCAGGGGATCCACCCGCCTCAGTCTCCCAAACTGCTGGGATTACAGATGTGAGCCACCTCACCCGGCCTTGTTTTCTTCTTATGTGGTAGGTTTTTTTTCTCAGTTTACATCAACCCATGTGAGACAGGTCTTTTGAAAATAGAAGATGGATGGGTCTTGTATTTTTATCCATCTTGCCACTCTGTGCCTTTTAAATGGAGGCATTTAGAGCATTTACATTCAAGGTTAATATTGATATGTGAGGTTTTAATCCTATCATGAAGTTGTCACTGGTTCCTCTGTAGTTTCTACTGTGCCATTGCTTTATAGGGTCTGTGGGCTATGTATTTTAGTATGGTTTTGTGATAGCAGGTTTCATTCTTTTATTTTCACATTTAGAACTCCCTTAAGGATCTATTGTAAGGCTTTTTTCTTGGTAACTAATTCCCTTAGCCCTTGCTTGTTGGGAAAAGGTCCTATTTCTCTTTTGATTATGAAGTTTAGTTTGGTAGGATATAAAAATTCTTGGATGAAATTTTTCTTAAAGAATGATGAAAATAGGCCCCCAATCCTTCCTGGATTGTAAGATATCTATGGATAAATCCACCGTTAGCCAGTTGGGGTTCCCTTTATACATGATCTAACCTTTTTCTCTAGCTGCCTTTAAGAATTTTTCTTTTACATTGACTTTGGAGAGTCTGATGACTGTATACCTTGGTGATGTTTGTTTTCTACAGTATCTTGCAGGTATTCTCTGGATTTCTTGCACCTAAATATCAACCTCCCTAGGAAGAGTAGGAACATTTTTTTGGATTATTTGTTCACAGTTTGTTTTTCTCCTTCTCTTTCAGCAATATCAAATAATTTTTAGGTTTGCTTATGTTGTATTACCCAAAATTTCTCAAAGACTTTGTATGTTTTTTAAAATTATTTAAAAATTTTTTTGTCTGATTGTATTCGTTAAAAAGACTCGTCTTCAAGCTCTTAAATTTTTTATGTTTCTTGATCTGACTGTGTTAGTTAAAAAGACTGGTCTTCAAGCACTTAAATTGTTTCTTTTTCTTGGTCCAGTCTATTGCTAAAGCTCTCAATTGTATTTTGAAATTCCTTAAGTGAGTTTTTCAGTTCCAGATGCTCAGATTTATTTCTTTTTAGAATGTTTATCTGTTTCATCATTTACCAGATTGCTTTAGAAGTTTCTTAAGGTTAATTTTGTTTGTGTTGTCTTGGATCTTTTTGAGCTTCCTTGCAATCCATGCTTCAAATTTTTAGCTATAATTTCTCAGCTTCCATTTTGATTACATTGCTGGAGAGCTCCTGCAATCCTTTGGTGTGTCATTACATTTAGCTTTTTCATGGTGCCCAAGTTCTTCTGCTGTTTCCTTCTCATCTTGGGACATTAACATTTACAATTTTGTAATTATTTTCATACAGGTAGAATATTTTATTTTGGCTTTATTCCCTATATATATTTTTTTCTATTCCTTTCCCTCTTCCCTATAGGATGTGACTCTTGAGAATACTGAGCAGGGTCTTTTGGCTTTGTTTCTATAGGCCTATGCACGTCTGTCACCAGGTTTTATGTGGGGCTGTGCAGTTTGACCTACAAGTCAATAGATGGTACTTATAGGTAACAGCCAGCTGCAGCCAATGTGGCTGAGTATATACTTGATCTTGTTACTTAGATAACCTCTCTGTTTCCTCAGGAAATGGGCTGATTCATGAAGTACACAGTGGTCTTAGCTCTCTGCTTAGTCTTGGGGGACTGGGGCCAAGATAGGCAGGGCTGGCCTAGGCAGGTTCACCTACAGGTCCCCCAATTGCCAGCATAAGCACCAAAACTGAGGAAGAATTCAGAGAGTGGGCACCAAGCACCCACAAATCTGTCTAAATGTGGATCTAGGAAGCCTTTCTGGCCCCAAGTTCTCTGCATTGGGATGGTGGCTGGTCTAAACCCCTAATTTTAGAATAGTGGGTGCTCCAGATGCCTAGAGATCTGCCTGTATATCAAGGATAGAGTCCCCTCCATGCACCAGGATTTCTGCACAGGAAGTGTGGGGTAGCTCAGGCCACTATTTGAGGCAAACAGGTGCTCTAGATGCCTAGAGATGGGCCTGGGTTGGAGTAGAGAGGGCCTCTATGCAAGAAGATTTCTGCATAGGAAGAGTAGGGTGAGAGAGGCTGCCATTCCCAGTGAGTAGGTGCTCTGAATGCCTGGATCTCTGCCTAGGCTCACTGCACCATGATGCCGTGAGAACCTCACTGCACCATAATGTAAGCTCAGGAAGAGTGCGGCACATGAGACTGATGAACCAGATGAAAGATTACTCCAAATACTTGGAGATCTGCCTGGGCACGAAGCAGAAAGCTGCTCCCTGAACCATGATCTATGATCTATGTCTAGGAAGGGTGGAGAAGGTAAGGCTGTCATCCAGGCAAGCAAGTGCTCTAGATGCCTGGAGGTATGCCTGGACATGGAACAGAGAGAACCCTGCTCACCGCAATCTACATTCAGGAAGGGTGGGGTGAGTTGGGCTAATACAGCTGAGTGGTTGCTTCAAATGCCTGGAGATCTGCCTAAGCATGGAGCAAAGAGGGCCCCGCTATACCGTGATTTATGTCCAGGAGGAGCGGGGCACCTCAGGCTGATGGTCTAGGCAAATGATGCTCCAAAAGCCTGAATTTCAGCCTGGGGTTAGAGCAGAAGGGGTCTTGATGCACCACTATGTCAGGGAAGCAGGCTGGTAAACCCAGTAATAGCACATGCAGACCAGGTCAGCACAAGCTAACCCTGGTGGCAAGTCTTGTTGCCCAGCCAAAATTGCAGCTGTAACAGCTCCCTTTTGCCCTAGGTTTCTGATGAGGGAGAGCAGAATTCAAAGACACATTTCATGTTAGTTTATCTGTTCTTATAATACTATATTTTATTCTATATTAAATGAGAATGAAAATAGTAAATAATGACTCAGTGTAGTATCAATTAAATATTGTCATTAAAATGCTTACACAAGTGATCGACAAAAACAGACACTAAATAAATATTGGCAATTAATATTTGCTGGGTCCTCACTGAATTTTCAACTTTTGTTCTTTCCTCTAGGCCAGTCTTGCTTGCATTCTGTTTAAAACTGGGTTAACCTAGCAGTAGTGTGCTATTCATTTGAGAACATAGAAAATAGGAATACACATTCAGTGTATTCAGTATTCAGTACAAATAATTCCTAATCCTAAACACAGAAATTTACGATAAATTATACTTAATAAACACCACGAGTTATGCCAAACCCAGACTTATTTTTGTTCACTGTCGTGACACTAGGGAGACATCTGGCTCTTGAGTAGATCAGTGACACTGACATTTCTGGCTTAGAATTCATTTCCATTAAAAATCATCTTCATATTATTTAAAATAATATGCTGTGACTTTTGGGATCAGCAAAATCATTATTGGTTAAATACAAAAGTGAGCCCATAAATATGCAAAATAAAATTAATATTATTTTTACAAGGCAATCCTTTATGATATTTCCATGGCATATAATTTAGAAGCAGAGGACATGTTCTAACAGAAGGAAAGGGTGCCCTCTAGTGTTTTAGTTAAAAGTGAACAATTTGCTAACGTATCTCTCCAACTTGTATTTATTAGATTCTCAACTGAAAATAGTTCATAGAATAAAGATTAGACTTAAAAGAAAAAAGAAAAAAAGAAAGCTACTAGTAGTATAAGGTGTTAAGAAAACATACTGTATTTATGATGTATTCTTCTTGAGCTTAAATGTAGAAAAGTGTTGGATGAAATATTGACAATTGGGGGGGCAGAGCAAGATGGCCGAATAGGAACAGCTCCAGTCTCCAACTCCCAGCGTGAGCAATACAGAAGACCGGTGATTTCTGCATTTTCAACTGAGGTACTGGGGTCATCTCACTAGGGAGTGCCGGAAAATCGGTGCTGGTCAGCTGCTGCAGCCTGACCAGCGAGAGCTGAAGCAGGGCGAGGCATCGCCTCACCTGGGAAGCGCAAGGGGGAAGGGAAACCCTTTTCCTAGCCAGGGGGACTGAGACACACAACACCTGGAAAATCGGGTAACTCCCACCCCAATACTGCGCTTTAAGCAAACGGGCACACCAGGAGATTATACCCACACCTGGCCGGGAGAGTCCCACGGCCATGGAGCCTCCCTCATTGCTAGCACAGCAGTCTGTGATCTAACCGCAAGGCAGCAGCGAGGCTGGGGGAGGGCCCATTGCTGAGGCTTAAGTAGGTAAACAAAGACGCTGGGAAGCTCGAACTGGGTGGACTTCACAGCAGCTCAAGGAAACCTGCCTGTCTCTGTAGAATCCACCATTGGGGACAGGGCACAGCTAAACAACAACAACAAAAAAAGCAGCAGAAACCTGTGCAGACACAAACGACTCTGTCTAACAGCTTTGAAGAGAGCAGTAGATCTCCCAACATGGAGGTTGAGATCTGAGAACGGACAGACTGCCTGCTCAAGTGGGTCCCTGACCTCTTAGTAGCCTAACTGGGAGACATCCCCCACTAGGGGCAGTCTGACACCCCACACCTCACGGGGTGGAGTACACCCCTGACAGGAAGCTTCCAAAGTAAGAATCAGACAGGTACACTCACTGTTCAGCAATATTCTATCTTCTGCAACCTCTGCTGCTGATACCCAGGCAAACAGGGTCTGGAGTGGAACTCAAGCAATCTCCAACAGACCTACAGCTGAGGGTCCTGACTATTGGAAGGAAAACTATCAAACAGGAAGAACACCTATACCAAAACCCCATCAGTACATCACCATCATCAAAGACCAGAGGCAGATAAAACCACAAAGATGGGGAAAAAGCAGGGCAGAAAAGCTGGAAATTTAAAAAATAAGAGCGCATCTCCCCCTGCAAAGGAGCGCAGCTCATCGCCAGCAATGGATCAAAGCTGGTCAGAGAATGACTTTGATGAGATGAGAGAAGAAGGCTTCAGTCCATCAAGCTTCTCAGAGCTAAAGGAGGAATTACGTACCCAGCGCAAAGAAACTAAAAATCTTGAAAAAAGAGTGGAAGAATTGATAGCTAGAATAATTAATGCAGAGAAGGTCATAAATGAAATGACAGAGATGAAAACCATGACACGAGAAATACATGACAAATGCACAAGCTTCAGTAACCTACTCGATCAACTGGAAGAAAGAGTATCAGCGATTGAGGATCAAATGAATGAAATGAAGCGAGAAGAGAAACCAAAAGAAAAAAGAAGAAAAAGAAATGAACAAAGCCTGCAAGAAGTATGGGATTATGTAAAAAGACCAAATCTACATCTGATTGGGGTGCCTGAAAGTGACGGGGAAAATGGAACCAAGTTGGAAAACACTCTTCAGGATATTATCCAGGAGAACTTTCCCAACCTAGTAGGGCAGGCCAACATTCAAATTCAGGAAATACAGAGAATGCCACAAAGATACTCCTCGAGAAGAGCAACTCCAAGACACATAATTGCCAGATTCACCAAAGTTGAAATGAAGGAAAAAATCTTAAGGGCAGCCAGAGAGAAAGGTCGGGTTACCCACAAAGGGAAGCCCATCAGACTAACAGCAGACCGTTCAGCAGAAACTCTACAAGCCAGAAGAGAGTGGGGGCCAATATTCAACATTCTTAAAGAAAAGAATTTTAAACCCAGAATTTCATATCCAGCCAAACTAAGTTTCATCAGTGAAGGAGAAATAAAATCCTTTACAGATAAGCAAATGCTTAGAGATTTTGTCACCACCAGGCCTGCCTTACAAGAGACCCTGAAGGAAGCCCTAAACATGGAAAGGAACAACCGGTACCAGCCATTGCAAAAACATGCCAAAATGTAATGACCATCGAGGCTAGGAAGAAACTGCATCAACTAACGAGCAAAATAACCAGTTAATATCATAATGGCAGGATCAAGTTCACACATAACAATATTAACCTTAAATGTAAATGGACTAAATGCTCCAATTAAAAGACACAGACTGGCAAACTGGATAAAGAGTCAAGACCCATCAGTCTGCTGTATTCAGGAGACCCATCTCACATGCAGAGACACACATAGGCTCAAAATAAAGGGATGGAGGAAGATCTACCAAGCAAATGTAGAATAAAAAAAAGCAGGGGTTGCAATCCTAGTCTCTGATAAAATAGACTTTAAACCATCAAAGATCAAAAGAGACAAAGAAGGCCATTACATAATGGTAAAGGGATCAATTCAACAGGAAGAGCTAACTATCCTAAATATATATGCACCCAATACAGGAGCACCCAAATTCATAAAGCAAGTCCTTAGAGACTTACAAAGAGACTTAGACTCCCATACAATAATAATGGGAGACTTCAACACTCCACTGTCAACATTAGACAGATCAATGAGACAGAAAGTTAACAAGGATATCCAGGAATTGAACTCATCTCTGCACCAAGCGGACCTAATAGACATCTATAGAACTCTCCACCCCAAATCAACAGCATATACATTCTTCTCAGCATCACATTGCACTTATTCCAAAATTGACCATATAATTGGAAGTAAAGCACTCCTCAGCAAATGTACAAGAACAGAAATTATAACAAACTGTCTCTCAGACCACAGTGCAATCAAACTAGAACTCAGAACTAAGAAACTCAGTCAAAACCGCTCAACTACCTGGAAACTGAACAACCTGCTCCTGAATGACTACTGGGTACATAACGAAATGAAGGCAGAAATAAAGATGTTCTTTGAAACGAATGAGAACAAAGATACAACATACCAGAATCTCTGGGACACATTTAAAGTGGTGTGTGGACGGAAATTTATAGCACTAAATGCCCACAAGAGAAAGCAGGAAAGATCTAAAATTGACACTCTAACATCAAAATTAAAAGAACTAGAGAGGCAAGAGCAAACACATTCAAAAGCTAGCAGAAGGCAAGAAATAACTAAGATCAGAGCAGAACTGAAGGAGATAGAGACACAAAAAACCCTCCAAAAAATCAATGAATCCAGGAGTTGGTTTTTTGAAAAAATCAACAAAATTGACAGACCACTAGCAAGACTAATAAAGAAAAAAAGAGAGAAGAATCAAATAGACGCAAAAAAAAAAAAAAAAAGATAAAGGGGATATTACCACCGACCCCACAGAAATACAAACTACCATCAGAGAATACTATAAACACCTCTACGCAAATCAACTAGAAAATCTAGAAGAAATGGATAATTTCCTGGACACTTACACTCTCCCAAGACTAAACCAGGAAGAAGTTGAATCCCTGAATAGACCAACAGCAGGCTCTGAAATTGAGGCAATAATTAATAGCCTACCAACCAAAAAAAGTCCAGGACCAGATGGATTCACAGCTGAATTCTACCAGAGGTACAAGGAGGAGCTGGTACCATTCCTTCTGAAACTATTCCAATCAATAGAAAAAGAGGGAATCCTCCCTAACTCATTTTATGAGGCCAACATCATCCTGATACCAAAGCCTGGCAGAGACACAACAAAAAAAGAGAATTTTAGACCAATATCCCTGATGAACATCGATGCAAAAATCCTCAATAAAATACTGGCAAACCAGATTCAGCAGCACATCAAAAAGCTTATCCACCATGATCAAGTGGGCTTCATCCCTGGGATGCAAGGCTGGTTCAACATTCGCAAATCAATAAACGTAATCCAGCATATAAACAGAACGAAAGAGAAGAACCACATGATTATCTCAGTAGATGCAGAAAAGGCTTTTGACAAAATTCAACATCCCTTCATACTAAAAACGCTCAATAAATTCGGTATTGATGGAACGTACCTCAAAATAATAAGAGCTATTTATGACAAACCCACAGCCAATATCATACTGAATGGGCAAAAACTGGAAAAATTCCCTTTGAAATCTGGCACAAGACAGGGATGCCCTCTCTCACCACTCCTATTCAACATAGTCTTGGAAGTTCTGGCTAGGGCAATCAGGCAAGAGAAGGAAATAAAGGGTATCCAGTTAGGAAAAGAAGAAGTCAAATTGTCCCTGTTTGCAGATGACATGATTGTATATTTAGAAAACCCCATTGTCTCAGCCCAAAATCTCCTTAAGCTGATAAGCAACTTCAGCAAAGTCTCAGGATACAAAATTAATGTGCAAAAATCACAAGCATTCTTATACACCAGTAACAGACAAACAGAGAGCCAAATCATGAATGAACTTCCATTCACAATTGCTTCAAAGAGAATAAAATACCTAGGAATCCAACTTACAAGGGATGTAAAGGACCTCTTCAAGGAGAACTACAAACCACTGCTCAGTGAAATAAAAGAGGACACTAACAAATGGAAGAACATACCATGCTCATGGATAGGAAGAATCAATATCGTGAAAATGGCCATACTGCCCAAGGTTATTTATAGATTCAATGCCATCCCCATCAAGCTACCAATGAGTTTCTTCACAGAATTGGAAAAAACTGCTTTAAAGTTCATATGGACCCAAAAAAGAGCCCACATTGCCAAGACAATACTAAGTCAAAAGGACAAAGCTGGAGGCATCACGCTACCTGACTTCAAACTATACTACAAGGCTACAGTAACCAAAACAGCATGGTACTGGTACCAAAACAGAGATATAGACCAATGGAACAGAACAGAGTCCTCAGAAGTAATTCCACACAGCTACAGCCATCTGATCTTTGACAAACCTGAGAGAAACAAGAAATGGGGAAAGGATTCCCTATTTAATAAATGGTGCTGGGAAAATTGGCTAGCCATAAGTAGAAAGCTGAAACTGGATCCTTTCCTTACGTCTTATACGAAGATTAATTCAAGATGGATTAGAGACTTAAATGTTAGACCTAATACCATAAAAATCCTAGAAGAAAACCTAGGTAGTACCATTCAGGACATAGGCATGGGCAAGGACTTCATGTCTAAAACACCAAAAGAAATGGCAGCAAAAGCCAAAATTGACAAATGGGATCTAATTAAAGTAAAGAGCTTCTGCACAGCAAAAGAAACTACCATCAGAGTGAACAGGCAACCTGCAAAATAGGAGAAAATTTTTGCAATCTACTCATCTGACAAAGGGCTGATATCCAGAACCTACAAAGAACTCAAACAAATTTACAAGAAAAAAACAAACAAACCCATCAAAAAGTGGGCAAAGAATATGAACAGACATTTCTCAAAAGAAGACATTCATACAGCCAACAGACACCTGAAAAAATGCTCATCATCACTCGCCATCAGAGAAATGCAAATAAAAACCACAATGAGATACCATCTCACACCAGTTAGAATGGCAATCATTAGCCGGGCGCGGTGGCTCAAGCCTGTAATCCCAGCACTTTGGGAGGCTGAGATGGGCGGATCACGAGGTCAGGAGATCGAGACCATCCTGGCTAACACAGTGAAATCCCGTCTCTACTAAAAAATACAAAAAACTAGCCGGGCATGGTGGCGGGCGCCTGTAGTCCCAGCTACTCAGGAGGCTGAGGCAGGAGAATGGCGTAAACGCGGGAGGCGGAGCTTGCAGTGAGCTGAGATGCGGCCACTGCACTCCAGCCTGGGCGACAGAGCAAGACTCTGTCTCAAAAAAAAAAAAAAAAAAAAAAAGAATGGCAATCATTAAAAATTCAGGAAACAACAGGTGCTGGAGAGGATGTGGAGAAATAGGAACACTTTTACACTGTTGGTGGGATTGTAAACTAGTTCAACCATTATGGAAAACAGTATGGCAATTCCTCAAGGATCTAGAACTAGATGTACCATATGACCCAGCCATCCCACTACTGGGTATATACCCAAAGATTATAAATCATGCTGCTATAAAGACACATGCACACGTATGTTTACTTGCGGCACTATTCACAATAGCAAAGACTTGGAATCAACCCAAATGTCCATCTGTGACAGACTGGATTAAGAAAATGTGGCACATATACACCATGGAATATTATGCAGCCATAAAAAAGGATGAGTTTGCATCCTTTGTAGGGACATGGATGCAGCTGGAAACCATCATTCTTAGCAAACTATCACAAGAAGAGAAAACCAAACACCGCATGTTCTCACTCATAGGTGGGAACTGAACTATGAGATCACCTGGACTCGGGAAGGGGAACATCACACACCAGGGCCTATCATTGGGAGGGGGGAGGGGGGAGGGATTGCATTAGGAGTTATACCTGATATAAATGACTAATTGATGGGTGCTGACGAGTTGATGGGTGCAGCACACCAACATGGCACAAGTATACATATGTAACAAACCTGCACGTTATGCACATGTACCCTAGAACTTACAGTATAATAAAAAATAAATAAATGATAAATAAAATAAAATAAAGAAATATTGACAATCTGTGATGATCTGCTTTTGTATCACCTAATGAAATACAGTTAATCTATCTGTGGAGTTTGCCTCAAAATTGGAATTGCTAAACATTTATGATAATATTACAGATGTCATTGTCTAAAAATATGTAGATATGAAAATTTTATCACAAAATTTGATTGTATACATTTCCTTCAACCTGATTTTTTCAATATTTTTAGTAGTAATTTTAGCCAGATTAAATTAGAACACAATATAAATTACTCTTTATGTATTTCCAAATTTCACCAGATATTTCATGCATTTCTATGTCCCATTTTATTCGAATCAATAATAATATAATGTATGGTCAATTTTCTCCCTAAATTGAATATGTTTCTCTGCAGTTTTCTCCAGAGGGATTTGCAGAGATAAGCTGCTATGAAATTACCTCTCCCATGCCCTCCTCAGTACTAAGGCTGAGGTACCTGTCTACATCAAAATATGATTAGTACAAATCAGATGACTTAGCCAGGTGATTCTTTACACTATCCCTTTTTATGAGTTGAATTGTCCTTTTCCCCAAATTCATATATTGAGTTTCTAACATTCAACTTCTCATTTAAAGATAAGATTTTTTAAAAGGTGATTAAAGTAAAGTGAGGTCACTGATGTGGGCCTAATCCAATAGAACTGGTATTCTTAGAATAAAAAAAGATTATGACACAAACAGAAGAAAGACCATGTAAAGGCACAAGGAGAAGACAGCCATTTACAAGCCAAGAAGAGAGGTCTCTGAAGAAACCAACCCTGCTGACACTTTGCTCTTGGACTTCTGGCCTCTAGATCTATGAAGAAGTAAATTTTTGTTGTTCAAGCAACCTGAATTGGTTTACTTTCAAATGGCAGCCCCAGCAAACTGATAGGTCCGCAGAGTTCTTTCTTTCCACAGTGTAAAAATTTTAAATTCATTTTTTCAGAAAGCATTACTTCCACCTCAATTTTGAGTTTCAATAAACAAAACTTAAACATCAAATGGTGATAAACACTATAAACTTGCATCTAATACATGATAAACTAATATTAGCAATAACTTTTTTTTTATTATACTTTAAGTTCTAGGGTACATGTGAACAACGTGCAGGTTTGTTACGTGTGTACACATGTGCCATATTGGTGCGCTGCACCCATCAACTCGTCAGCACCCATCAACTCGTCATTTACATCAGATATAACTCCCAATGCCATCCCTCCCCCCCCCCCCCCAACAATACGCCCCGGTGTGTGATGTTCCCCTTCCCATCCAGTGGTTCAATCAGTTAGCGCGCGGTACTTATAAGCAATAACTTTTATTAGCTGGGCCAATGGCTTACTCTTTCTTCACCATTAAAGTGTCCCTACTATATCTTCTTTTCTCCTGTTTTCTTCAAAGCCAGACAAACTGGCTCCACTTTCCAGCAAAACAGTGGGTCCATCTGTCAGTAGAGTACAAAAAAACAGAAAATCCCATACCTCTGACTGTATTAATCCATAGCTACATGCAATTTTCACAGTCAATCTCAGTGTGCACATGTAACAACTCACATCTCACTTGCACTTATATCTATAAATCATGGTGTCAGGGGAAGCAGGCACGAGTAAACCAAGACAGATGAAGATATATACTCACACACAAATTAACATTCAAAAATAACTTTTTGATTACATAGTTCATAATTTGTAAAATTCTTTACTCAGTTTTGATTGTAAAACATAGGGATATCTCAAATAAATTGAGATCTCTAATTAAATTTCTTAAGTCAGTATTTTAAAATACATTATATTAACTGTATAGGAAGTAAAATAGAAGTATTTAATATTTATTCATTCATTCTCCTATTAATTTGTCATATTTTCAAAACAAAGTTATTGAGCACCTAATCTCTGCTTTGCATTAGTAAACAAAAATAGTTAAGTCAAGGAATTATCATTGGGTTGGTCTTAGAGAAAAGCAAAAGAAGTGTAGTCCTTGGTCAGGTAACTCTCTGATGTAAAATGTATTTTCTGCCTGTGTGTTTATCACTCTGTCTGTGTGTGTATTACCCTAACTGATTGTAGCCATAACATTAGGTAACATGTATAAAATACTTAGGAAAGTTCCTGGCACAAATTAAGTATTTGATAAACTAAGATGGTTAACTCATTAGCATATATAAATTCCACTTTCTACATCCATGAGAAAAAGAAAAATATATCTATTTGATACGGGTGTTGTCGGGATTGAATGAGATAATGCATGTAGCCCAAATTTTATATATACAGTTTAATTAATACTAACCCCACCCCCTAAAAAACTGCATATGATATGAGCATAGGATGATTTCCACAAATTATGTTAACATTAACTGAAAAATTATTCATTTAATTCTCCTTTGCAATTGATAAACTCTGAAGTCTCAAATATACTTTGAATATAAACAACACTGACTTATCAAGCTTTCTGATTATCCTATGGGATGAGATCTCTATCTAATCCTTTAGAAAAGTGAAACTTTGAAAAAGTGTCTAGTTAGTGGTGAAATGGTATTTTGACAAGACAAATTATTTCTTTTTTTGAGGTAAATTTTAATGCTGAATCAGTAGATTTATTGCACTGATTTTTTATGAGTAAAATTATTACATTCAAACTCATGCACAGAGTATTTTACTGAATGACATTCTGCAGTAAGACCTGTCATGAATATTGCTGAGAGACACAGAGTATAAATCCTACTTGAAACTTAAATTATAAAACTCTCAAGGATCTTCTCAAATGGCATTCAATAAATCCATGCTATGTCATTGGAAGGGAAATATTTCTAAAGCATATTACACTGATTGTCACTGTTAAATACTTTTTTGTTTGTGTGTATGTGCAAGGGTTGCTTTAAAACTAATTTCAGAATAAATGAAAACCAGCACAAAGAAGGCTAATCATGAAATTACTTTTACCTTAAAAGTTTTCATAGTTTTTTTCTCTTTTTTTTTTTTCTCAAGTTGGCTGACTACGGATGTTGGATGCTAGCTCTCCTCAGAAAGATCAAAGTTACAGGCGGATGACCATGATTTAAATGGAAATCTGAGGGAATGGAGCAAGAACCTGTTGGAACATCCATGGGAACAACCTGGGGCACAAAAAAGGAAAGCAGCAAGAGACTGGCAAAGATTGTCTCCCTAGAAACCTGGACCATGAAAAGGGTAAGTCATGGCTTCTCTTGTCTCCTCACCTGTGTGACAATCTGATCTCCAAAGTGTTGAGGAGCCCCTCTGCCCTCACAATCCAGACAAGGATGTTAGTTGTGATGGGACCTTGCTAAGGACAATAAATTGGGTTGTCAGTTCGTGCAGGTATACCCATAATCCCCTGAGACACAAATTGAAATGGCAGGTGCCACACTGGTTGTACATGTACTGTAGGTCACTCTTCTCCCCAGGGGACTTCAGCCCTTAGGTCACCACATCACCAGATACCTCACAAACATAGCCCATGATCTGCTCTGACTTTGACAACCATATGGTGCCGGCAGATCCCTGAGGAGCTGTGGGTTCCTTAAAGATCTAGCCCTCAGTGTGGGCTGCCTTTAGGGAAGAGGGGAGCACAGCCCTCCAATCTGCCCTTGGGACAAAGGAAACATGGACATGGAGTCAATTGATGAAGGGGGTGGAATTGACTGCTGGAAATAGAAAACGAGAAAGAGATTATCTCCTGTTGCCCCCATCCACTGTTGCAGACACAACAGAGTGAAGGGTTGGACCCATCTCCTTCTCATTACAAAAGGCAGTACTATCCTGACCATTAAGGGCAGACAAATCACAGAGCTGTCTGTCTGCTCTGGACTGGGGGAAGAGGCTTAGCCCTTAAACCTATTTTGTAGTAGCCACCAGAAGGGAATTTCTTTGGTTCTTCGTCACAGATAGGAGGCAAAGGACAATGATTATTTGAACTAAAGGTCACAAACCCTGCAACAGGGCCCTGATATGAAAGCAGAGCATGTTCCTACTTGCCCAGGATAAGCAGCTAGTGCAGTGCCTCAAACCTGCCCCCAAGATCTCAGCATACCCCAATATGCTGATTCCCTCCTTCTCCTATTAGGGTAGGTTTCTCCATTCATTAACAGGGTCCTGGAGAGTGGGTGGCTTTTACTCTTAAGTGACACCTACTTCATGGAATACTGAACTGTACCACCAATAAAAATCTGCTGTCAGAAGGGCCCAGTGCTAGTGAATGAGATAAGCTTTATGAGACCTGTGCAGTCTCAGCCCTGTAGAAGATAGTGCATCAGCTTATATGTCCAATACATCACTACAACAAGCAGCATGTGAGAAAACCACAACAGAGAGGGTATCTACAACCAAGAAACCTATATAGAGACGTGGCCAGCCCCCTGAAAGCACCCAAAAATGAAGCCAAATAATCATACATAATACACACCACAGTCATATCCTCAAGGGAAAAAAGAATAAAATGTAGAAAATTCCATTCAAATGATAGCAAATTAAAAAAAAGCAACTGTTGCTTCAGGTGAGAAGGAATCAGTGTGAGGACACTAGCAGAACAAAAAACCTGAGTGTTGACACCTCTGAAGGAAGACACCAATTCTTCAACAAAGGATCCTAACAAAAATGAAAATTCTAAAATGACAGATAAAGAATCCAATAGGAAGTGCAATGAGATTCAAGAAAAAATTGAAAATCAAAGCAAAGAATCCAGAAAAATTATTCAGGATATAAAAGATGAGATTGCTATATTTAATGGAAAAACAAGTAGAAATTCTGGAATTGAAAAATTTACTAAAGAAATTTCAAAATATAGTTGGAACCTTTATTAATAGACTAGACCAACCAGAAGAAAAATTTTCAGAGTTTGAAGATCAGTTTTTTGAATTAACCTAGTCAGACAAAAATAAAGAAAAAAAATGTTTTTAATTAAACTAAGCTGTAGAGAAATATGGGATTACCTAAGTTGACCAAAGCTATGACCAAAGCTTAGAAAGCATTCTTGAGGGAGAAGAAAAAGTAAGCAAATTGAAAAAAACTATATTTGAGAGAATAATTCAGGAAAATTGCCCTAGTCTTCCCAGAAAGGTAGACACCCAGATACAAGAAATTTAGAGAACACTTGTAAGATAATGTACAAGAAAAACTTCACCAAGACATATGATCATCTGACTATTCAAAGTCAACACTAAAGAAAAAATCTTAAAGGCAGCTAGATAAAAGGGGCAAATCACCTATAAAGGTACACCTATCAAGCTAACAGTGGATTTCCCAGCAGAAACCTTACATACCAAAAGAGATTGTGAGCCTACTTTTATACTCCTTAAAAATATAATGCCAACCAAAATTTTATATCCTGCCAAACTAAGCTTAATAAATAAATGAGTAATCAAGTCATTGCCATACAAGGAAATGCTAAGGGCAATTGTCACAACTAGACTGGCGCTACAAAAAATGCTCAGAGTAGTTCTAAATATGGAAATGAAAAGATGAACTTGCTACAACAAAAGCGCTTATAAATACAAAGTATACATATCCTATAAAACAAATACACTATTGAGACTACAAAGCAACTACCTAAAAACACTATGACAGGAACAAAACTTCACGTGTCAATATTAACTTTGAATGTAAATGGCCTAAATGCTCCACTTAAAAGATACAGACTGGCAAATTGGATAAAAATAAAAACCCAACCATCTGCTGCCCTCAAAGGACCCCTAATGAATAATGACACCCACAAGCTCAAAGTAAGAGAAAAATATGTTATGCAAATGGAAAACCAAAAAGACCAGGCATTTTTATTTTTTACTGTATAAAACAGACTTTAAATCAACAACAGTAAAACAAAACACAACAAATCAAAGAAGGGTATTATATAATGATAGAAGGGTTAATTCAGCAAGAACATAAAACTATCTTAAATATATACACAACCATCACCGGAGCACACAGATTTATTAAAAAACCACTACTAGACCTAAGAAAAAGTGATAGATAGCTATATACTATAGTGTGGGAATTCAACACCCCAGTGACAACACTAAACAGATCATTGAAGTAGAAAACTAACAAAGAAACTCTGGAGATAAATTAAACTCTTGACCAAATTGACCTAATATATAGCTATAGAACATTCCACTCACCAACTGCAGAATATACATTTTTCTCATCTATGCATGAAACATTCTCCAAAATTGACCATCTACTTGGTCACAAAGCAAGTCTCAATAAATTCAAAAGAATCAAAATCATATCGAATATTTTCTTAGACAACAGTGTGGAAAAGTAGAAATCAATACAAAGAGGAACTCTCAAAACTACACAAGGACATGGAAAATAAACAGGTTGCTCCTGACTGATTTTTGGGTGAATAACAAAATTGGGCAGAAATCAGAAAAAAATTTGAAACAAATGAAAATATATACACAGCATAGACACAGTAACCTCCAGGATACAGCAAAAGCAATGTTAAGAGGAATGTGCATAGTGCTAAATGTCTATATTAAGAAGCTGGAAAGATTCAGATTAACACAAAAAAAAGTAACATTGCACTTCAAGGAACTAGAGAAACAAGAACAAACCAAAGCCAAAGGTAGCATAGGAAAATAAATAACAAAGATCAGGGCAGAACTTAATGAAATGGGACCAAATAAATCATACAATATATCATCAAAATGTAAAGTTGGTTTTTTGAAAAGGTAGATGGAATTGGGTGTTCTGAAAGATGAGATGTAGTCAGCCAACAAGAAGACTTGGAGAAGAATCTCTCAGGTAGAGGGAGAACAAATGTAAAAGTCTTGAGGTGGGCATTCATGAGCGACTATGAAGGAAGAAACAGGAACCAGCATGCATAAGAAGAAACAAAATTGATGGACCACTGCCTAGATTAATGAAGAACAAAAGAGAGAATATTTTAATAAGCTCCACCAGAAATGATACCCATGATGTTACAACTGATACCACAGACATATATGTAAGACTATCATTGAACACTATGTTCACTAACTAGAAAACCGGGAGAAAAAGGATAAATTGCTAGATACCACCTCCCACAATTGAATCAGGAAGAAATTTAAATCCTGAACATAACAATAATGAGCTATGAAGTTGAGTCAGTAATAACAAATCTACTCACTAAAAGAGCCCTGTATTGGATGGACTCATACCTGACTTCTACCAGCTATGCAAGAAAGGTTTAGTACCCATCTTACTGCAAGGGTTCAAAAAAATTGACAAAGAGAGACTTCCGGATACCAAAAAT
Organism: Rhinopithecus roxellana; assembly: GCF_007565055.1. Lineage (NCBI taxonomy): Eukaryota > Metazoa > Chordata > Mammalia > Primates > Cercopithecidae > Rhinopithecus > Rhinopithecus roxellana. The sequence continues at coordinate 32,377,055 of NC_044566.1, forward strand.
CTGGCAAGGACCCAAGAAAAAAAAAGAGGAAACCTCAGGCAGAAATCCCACATGAACAACCTCCAAAAATTTTCAACAAAATACTAGCAAACTGAATCCAGCAGCACTTCAAAAACATAATTCATCATAATCAAATGTGTTTTATTCTGGGGTTGCAGGGGTGTTTTAATACAGATTAATAAATCTGATTCATCACTAAACAGAATTAAAAACAAAACCATATGATTATCTTAATAGACACAGAAAAAGCATTTAATAAAATCCAACATCCTTTCATGATAAAAACCTTCAATAAACTAGGCATTGAAGAAATATAACTCAAAATAATAAAAGCCATACATGACAAACCCACAGCCAGTATCACATTTAATGGGAAAATGTCAAAAGCATTTTTTCTAAGAATTGGAACAAGACAAAAATGTCCAGTCTCACAACTCCTCTTCAACATAGTACTGGAAGTATTAACCAGAGCAATCAGGCAAGAGGTAAAAATAAAAGGCATCCAAATTGGAAACGAGGAAGTCAAATTATCTCTGTTTACTGATTACTAGATCTACCTAGAAAACTTTACAAATTCTTCCAAAAGCCTCCCAGACCTGATGAATAATTTCAGTAAACTTTCAGAAAACAAAATTAATGCACAGAAATCAGCTGTATTTATATATACCAAAAATGCTCAAGCTGAGAACCAAATCAAGAATACAATCCCATTTAAAGAGCCACAATAAAAATTCCAAGCAATTCATTTAACCAAGGAGGTGAAAAACCTCTACATGGAAAACTACAAACACTGATTTAAAAAATTGTAAATGACACAGACAAATGGAAAAACATCCCATGCTCATGGATAGGAAGAATCAATATTATTAAAATAAATATATTGTTCAAAACAATCTAAAAATTCAAATCTATTACTATCTAATTCCAATGCCATTGTCATTTCCAAATTAGTACTGAACACAGATGCATGACTGCCCTTCTTAATCTGAGTCATTTACCAGTAATACTGTCATTCCTTTTACTTTCCCCTTATGCATTTTTTAAGCTTTAAATAAGACAAATTAATCCTGCTTTCCCTAAAAGCCATTATATGCAATATACTCGTGTATTTAGAATGATTATCCCGAGGAATTCCACCTGTTTTGTCTGCTAGTGACATTTTAAAACTCACTCTGAGTGTATCTTCTTGAGATTCTTTTACCCACCACAATTATTTCTCCACTCACTTGATTAAAAAAAAATAGAGAAAGTTAAGGGCTTAATATATTACAGCCTTAACATATGTAATATATTACATTACTTAATATATTACAGGCTTCATATATGAATGCACTCCCACTACTGGATTCCTACCTCTTACTTTGTCATCTGTGCCCTTAGTATTTTGTGCAGACCCATTAAACTGTACTCTTTATTATCAGCACCAGACTTTTAATTGCCAAAAGGCAAATAGTCTAATTTGCTTGTTCCACAGCATATTAGTCCATTTTCATGCATCTGATAATGACATACCTGAGACTGGGAAGAAAAAGAGATTTAATGAACATACAGTTCCACATGGCTGGAGAGGCCTCATATGGTGGAAGGCAAGGAGGAGCAAGTCACGTCTTACATGGATGATGGCAGGCAAAGAGAGAGAACTTGTGCAGATCTCAGGAGACTTACTCACTATCATAAGAAAGACCTGCCCCGATGATTCAATTACCTCCCACTGGGTCCCTCCCAGTACATGTGGGAATTGTGGGAATCACAATTCAAGATGAGATTTTTGTGGAGATACAGCCAAACTATATCACTCAGTGTAACACAAAAGAAAATGAATAAGTACAGAAGAAAATAAATGGCAAAATGTATAAAGGGAAAATGCTATGCTAATAATCTATCTATATCAACTTCATTGAATTAAATTTCTATGGAATAAATTATCTTTCCTAAGTACACAGCTTAGTGAGATTGACAAATGTGTGCAGTCAAGTTATCATGACCACAATCAAGATTTAGAATATTTTCATCATCTTAAAAACTTCCCTCATGCCCCTTTGTCATCAATATCTGTAGCCTCTTTTGATCCCAAATGCTACTTTGTTTAACGTGATTATAGTTTGGTCTTTTCTAGGATTTCATATTAAGGAGAATATACAGTATATCATCTTTTTGGGCTTGGCTTATTTTACTTAGCACAATGTTTTTGAGATTCATCTGTGTTGTGGTGTGTATTAGTAGTTTGTTTCATTTAACTGTTTAGTAGTGTTCCTTTGTATGGATATATCAAAGTTTACTTATCTACTCACCAGTTTTAGACAGTTATGAATAATACTGCTCTGAAATAAAGACCAGTCTTTGTGTGGGCATATATTTTTATTTCTCCTGAGTAGATAACTAGGAGGGAAACTGGTGGTTGTATGTTAAGTATGCATTTACCTTAAAAAAACTATCAAACCAAAAAACATACAAATAGCCAAAAGATATATTAAAAGATGCTAAACATCACCAATCATTAGAGAAATGCAACCCAAAACCATCCTGAGATATCTCCTCACATGTTTTAGCATAACTGTTATCAAAGACACAAAAGATAACAAGTGTTGGGAATGTGGAGAAAATGGTACGATGGTATACTTGTGCTTCAGTGTTAGTGGATATATATTCATAATTATATCCTCCTGCTGAATTGACCCCTTTATCATTTTATAGTGACCTATTTGTCTCTTCTTATACTTTTTATCTTGAGATTTATTTTGTCTAAAATAAGCATAGCTACTCCTACTACTTTTTTTTTCCATTGGCATGGAATGGTTCTCAATTTTTTTTTATTTTCAGTCTATGCTTGTCTTTATAGCTGAAGTGTGGTCATTGTAAGCAACAGATCACTTGGTCTTGCTCTGTGTGTATTTTTTTTTTTTTTTTCATTCGGCGGCTCAATGTCTTTTGATTTGATAATTTAGTCCATTTTTACTAATCGCTATTATTGATGAGTAGGGACTTACTCCTGCCATTTTGTTACTTGTTTTCTGGTTGTTTTGTAATCTTCCCTCCCTCCCTCCCTCCCTTCCTTCGTTCCTTCCTTCCTTCCTTCCTTCATTCCTTCTTTCCTGTCTTCCTTTTATGTTTGTATTTTTTCTTTCCTGTCTTCCTTTTAGTGAAGGCATTTTTCTCTGCTGGTGTGTTTTAACTTCTGACTTTTGATTTTTGGTGTATCTATTGCATGTTTTTAGATTTGAAACTTTCACTTATCTTATAGCCCATTATTTTAAAATGATGCCAACTTAATAGTGATTGCACAAACAAATTACCATGTAAGCAAAGAGAAAACTAATAAAACCTCTACACTTTAAGTTTGTCTCCTCATTTTTTATATTTTTGTTGTTTTTATTTATATCTTACTATGCTGTCTATGCATTGGAAATTGTAGTTAATATTTTTAATCAATTCATCTTTTCATCTTTCTACTTAAGATAGGAGTAATTTAAATACCACATTTACATTTTTAGAATATTCTGTGTTTTCTGTGTACTCACTATTCACAGATAGTTTTGCACCTTCAGAAGATTTCTTATTGCTCATTCACCTCTTTTTCTCCAGATTGAAGAAGTCTCTTTAGCATTTTTTTGTAGTACAGATCTGGTGTTGATCAAATCTCTTAGCTTTTATTTGTTTGGGAAAGTGTTTATTTCACCTTCACATTTTAAGGATATTTTTCCCAGATACACAAATTCTAGGGTAAAAGTTTTTTCCTTCAGAATTTTAGGTCATTTCTCTCTCTCCTGGCCTGTAAGGTTTTCACTGAAAAGTCTGCTGTAAGTTGTATCGAAGCCCCATTTTATGTTATTTGTTTCTTTTCCCTTGCTGCTTTGAGGATCCATCCTTCAGCCTTTGGGGATTTGATTATTAAATGCCTTCAGTTAGTTTTCTTTGTGTTACATTTGCTAGCTGTTCTTTAACCTTGTTGGACTTGAACACTGTTATTTTTCTCTAGGTTTGAGAAGTTCTCTGTTACGTCCCTTTGAATATAAGTTTTAGCCCTTGTTGTCTACCTCCTCTTTAAGGCCAATAACTCTTATATTTGCCCCTTTGAGGCCATTTTCTAGATCTTCCAGGTGTGCTTTATTCCATTGTATTACTTTTTGTTTTATCTTCTCGGACTGTGTATTTTCGTATGGTTTATCTTCAAGCTCACTGATTTCTTCTACTTGATCAATTCTCCTGTTAAGAGAATCTGATGCATTCTTCATCATGTCAGTTGCATTTTCTTTCTTTTTTAAGTTTCTTTTCTGTTTGAGAAATTGTCTTACTGTCTCACTCAGGCTGGAGTGCAGTGGCATGATCATGGCTTATTGCAGCCTCTACCTCTCAGGCTCAAGTGATCCTCCCAGCTCAGCCTCCCAAGTAGCTGGGACTACAGGCATGTACTACCATGCCTGGCTAATTTTTTCTTTTCTTTTTTTTCTTTTTCTTTTTCTTTTTTTTTCTTTTTATAGAGTTAGAGCTTCACCATGTTACCCAGGTTGTTCTCAAACTGCTGTGCTCAAGCAATTCTCCTGCCTTGGGCTCCAAAGTGTTGGAATTACAGGCATGAGACACTGTGCCTGGCCGTCAACTGCATTTTCAACTCCAGAATTTTTGTTTGGTTCTTTCTAATTATTTCAATCTCTTTATAACATTTTTCTAATAGAATTCTGAATTACTTATCTGTGTTATCTTGAATTTCTTTAAAGTTCCTCAGCACACCTATTTTGAATTCTCTCTCTGAAAGGTCACGCATTTCTGCTTCTCCAAGATTGGTCCCTGGTACCTTATTTATTTCATTTGGTGAGGTCATGTTTTCCTGGATAGTCTTGATGCTTGTGGATGTTTGTTGGTATGTAGGCATTGAAAAGCTAGGTATTTATTCTAGTCTTTGCAGTCTGGGCTTGTAGGCTTCCCAGGTATTTGAAGGAACTTGGGGGTTGTGATCTCAGTTTTTGGTCACTGCAGCCTTACCTGCATTAGGGGATACCCCACAGTAGGTAATGCTGTGGTTCTTGCAGATTGTAGAGGTACTGCCTTGGTGGCCTTGGATAAGATCCAGAAGAATTCCCTTGATTACCAGACAGAGACTCTTGTTCTCTTTCCTACTTTCTCCCAAACAGAGTTTCTGTGAGCTGAGCTTCCTGGAGATGGGGGAGGGTTGACACAACCACCTCAGTGGTCAGCACCACTGGAACTGCACTCTGTCAGACCTGAAGCCCGCACAGAATTGAATCTCACACCAAGCCCACTATAACTACTACCTGGCCACTGCCTATGTTTGCTTAAGGTCCTAGGGCTATATAATCAGCAGGCTCTATCATCAGCCAGTCTTATTCCTTTCTCTTGAAGAGAAGGCACTATAGGCAGGTTCAGAGATGCCGTCTGGGAGCAAGGGCCTGGAGTCAGAAACCTAAGAAATCTACCTGGTATTCTATTCTAGCGCATCTGAGCCGGCACCAAAACCACAAGACAAAGTCCTTCCCACTCTTCCCTCTCCTTTCCCCAGGCAGAGGAGGGTTTTCCATGTCCAACCACCACAGGCCGTCGAGGAGGCCTGCCAGGGTACTGTTAATATTCACATAAGGCCCAAAGACTCTTCAGTCAGCTTGTAGTCAGGAAGTGATAAATCCCGCTAGGACTGGGTTCTTCCCTTCAGGACAGTGGGTTCCCTTCTGGCTGATGGTGTATCTAGAAATGCTCTCCAGAAGCTAGGGCCTGGGGTGTGGACTTCGCAGCTCTGCTTTGTGCCCTATTCTAGTGTGGCTGAGCTGCTCTTCAAGTTGCAAGACAAAATCCTCCTTAATTTTATTTCACCTTTCCTCAAGCAGAAGGAAGGAGTGTCCTTTGCAGCTGTGAGCTGTGGTGCCTTGGGTTGAGGAAGGGGTGGCACAAGCACTCCCTTGACCACCCTTGCTGTGTCTCACTAGGTCATGTGACTCCCAAGTCCGCAGGGGCCAAGCACAACACAGCACTAGGACATGCCTAGGACATTGCAGTCTGTGTGGCCTAGACTCCCTTTCAAGTTTATTTAGGGCCTCAGACTAATTTAGCCCATGGTGGCCAGCATTGCTGATATTTAAGTTCTGACTACTGGGATGAGCAATTCCCCTCTGGATAGGGCTGTTCTAAATGTTCCCTCCATGGGCATCAGCTGAGTTCTGCCCAGTGTTGGCAGCACTGTATTCCCATGCAAAGTCCCACAAGTGCACAGAATTTCTGTCAGCACCATGTGGTCACTACCAAGGGATGGGGAAAGGGTGATGTCAGCAATTCAAGACTGTCTTTCCTACCCTTTTCAGTACCTCTTTAAGCAATATGAAGTTACACCCAGGTACTGTGATTGCTTACCTGATTTTTGGTTCTCATGAAAGAATTTTTTTGTGTAGATAGATGTTAAATTTGGTGTTCTTGTGGGGAGGAAAATTGATGGAGGCTTCTATTCAGCCATTGCATTAGTCTGTTCCCACACTGCTATAAAGACATATCTGAGACTAAGTAATTTATAAAGAAAAGAGGTTTAACTGACTCACAGTTCTGCATGGCTGGGGAGGCCTTAGGAAGCTTATAATCCTGGTGGAAGGTGAAGGGGAAACAAGGCAAGTCTTACATGGCATAGGAAAGAGAGAGCGAAGGGGGAAGTACTACACTTTTAAAGTATCAGATCTTGTCAGAACTCACTATCATGAGAATGGCAATGGAGAAATCTGCCCTCGTGATCTAATCACCACCCACCCTGCCCTTCCTATAACACATGGGGATTACAATTTGAGATGAAATTTGGATGGGGGCACAGGGCCAAACCATATCAACCATCTTACTCTGCCTCTTGCCTCCACTTCTTAGTTTTCAAATGTGTTCTCTGTGTTTTCTGAAGCCACATCATCTGGTTTTCTTTCTGATCTGCTGGCCCCTTCTTAGTCTTTTTTAATGTGTTTTGTTCTTTTTTGTGAATTACAGTGTTGGGGTATCCTTAACTTCAGTCTTAATCTCTGCCTCTCTATCCACATTCCTTCACTATCGGAAAATAGCTTAGTTTTTCGTAACATTTGTACATTGACAACTCACACATTTCAGCAGCCAGGTCTGACTCATAATTTAAGTGGAAGATATTTTTAGCAGTCTCTTGATACCACCACTTAAATAACCACTCTGTATCTCAAACTTTACATATTCGAAGAAAAATTTTGGTTTCTACCCTTGAAATGCTGTTATTTTCCCAACGTTGTCCCCCCAATAATTACATAATACTTTACTACATATTAGATCAAAAATTTATTAATTATCCCTGATATTTTTTCACCTTCACCTCTCTCACAGATTGAATTCATTAGCAATTTCTTACAGCTTAAAATCCAGAAAACACGCTAAATTCATGCACTTCTCTTCATTTCATACTACTGTCCTTGTTTATATCATTTCCAAAGTACTTCATCTGCTGCATAAACTATTTCAGTGCCTTCTGACAGATCTTACTGTTCCCACTTCCACCATCCTAATCTATTCTTCATTCAGAGACATCATTATCTTCTAAAGTATCATAATTATTTCATAATTACCCCCAATTAATTTGAGAAACTTCAAAGAAAAAGTGACTTGAATCATGAATTATTTTCCTATTTAATTTTTCCATTCCAATGAATCTCAACAAGAAAAGTCAGTAATAAAATACTTGTCCTATAATAGGTAATCTCAAAAATTAATTTTAATAATATCAAGTTGATGCATTCCTATCACAAAAGACCATAAGGAAATATTTGGAATTTCATATTCTCTTAAGCTATTTTATTAAGTATAGCATATAATGTTATTTTCTTTTGATTTGTGATGACAATGTTTGAACACCAGAAATCATGATTCAGTTGAAAATTTTCTTTTCAATAAATAGTTATCCATGTATTGCACAAAATGTTATAGCATGACTTTGGCAGAAATCCCTTGGAAACATATCAGAGATATATCTCACTTTTCCAAAGATAAAACAATTACATAAAACAATTGTTTTTATTTTAATGGTATGGTTTATTAGAGTTAGAATTTTTATATTACCATGGTGTGAAAATGTTGTTTTTACTTTATCCAAGACGTCAGAGTGTTTCATGAAATTGAATCAATAATGTGTGAACTGTGATAGCTATGTAAAACTAGTTCTTGGGCTACTAAGGACCATTCTTCTGTCCTTTCAAAAAGGTAAACTACTTCATTGTATATGCCAGGTTTTTATCAAAGTTCTTTGCTCCGTTTATAACTTTAGCAGAATTATATTTAAAAGAGTATTTTGCCTGAATCTTACCTTCATCCCTAGAAAAATCAGCACATGGGTGCTCATGTACTCTACCTGTTTTTTAGAGATAATAAATGTGAGGTGCAACAATTTGCATCTAATATTAGAAAGCACACTCCAGACCACTGGACCACAGCATCTTCATGGATGTAAAAGAACTTGACTCTTCACAGGTTTTCATCTCCTCTTTGGGAAACATTTGCCTAAACAGAGCCTCCAGGATACTTGTTACTTCCAGCCCAATACAATTACAATTAGTAAAATATCACCAATTCAATAGTACAATATTCTGTGGAATGCAAGATAATAATGCGCCCAACAGCCTAATTTATGGTAAAGAGCAGGAGAATAAATATTGTCCTGGGGCAATACAGAGAATATGCATTGTCCTGTAAAGACAAACAGATTTTTATTGTTTTTGTTGATGGGGACTGAAGAGAATACATGTGCTAGATCAATAACAATATTACAAATGATAAAGGTTATGTTGATCTGCTCCAGTAAACACACAACATCCAGCATGGTGGTTTAGGATTATCATAGCCCATTGTCATCTGCCACAATCCATCTGGTTTTCAAAAGGGAGGCGAGACAACCTATTTTTAAAGTCTTTTAATAAGTTAACTTGCATTAACTTCTTCAACTTTTTCCAGAATGTGATTTTTTTGAAAAAATTGCTATTTATTCTAGTGGTACAGTCCTTCTTGGAACCATTAAAATTAGGCTGCTTTGTAGCCCTGTCAGATCCTGGGCTAAATTTCAGTGCAGTCTTTTCTGTGGCTGTAAGAGACAATATATTACAGTCTGCCTAAAATCCATGGATAAGAACTACTGACTTTTCACAGTATGAAATGAGTTGCCCAGTGGCTTTTCTAAGCCCATATTGTCATTTTGCAAAAATTTCAATGTCATTTCAATTGTCATTACGTTTCGATTCAAAATTACTGACGTCACAGTATGAAATAAGTTGCCCAATGGCTTTTTCATTTTGCAAAAATGTCAATGTCATTTACAGAAGCCAACCATCTCCAAAATCCGTATAATTATCATTGCCATCATACAAGTCAACTGCAACAACCACTGCTCTTTCCAACACCTCAGCTTCTGCCTGCACCCTCTGCCAATTAAACATGTTAAAGCCTCGGTAGTTTTATTGCCACTTTATGACAGAGATTATCACCATCTCACCTCTAAAAGCCAATGGTGTCCATATTACTATCAGTCCGTTGAATTATTCTGCTCCCAAGTCCTATTGAAAGTAACTATTGCCTAAGGCGAATTTATTAACAACTGTCTAACTGGTGTTCTTAGAAAGAAAAACGTATTTTCTCCTAAACCCATTGTCCAAAACTTACTCCTTTGAAGCGCTAACTGTGCATCAGGGTGCTGAACAGAACCAGGGAATTTTAGAGTTCAGGAGGCAGAAGATATGACATGTGCAAGGCAAAGAACTGTGGGGTTTATACACATAGGTGGATATCACCTAGAGTTGAAATATATATCAGTTACTGAAGTGAAAACAAAATTGCTGAGGATCTCATGGACAGAAGCCAAGAGATCTAAGGTGACCCATTAAAAGTTTTCTGATACATTTACTACTCAACAGATTTTAAAATCTCAATCAATCACGATCAAGATAAGTGAAAAGAAATATACATCTGGAAATAGTGAAGTAAAAAAGCAAAACACAGATAAAAAAGAAAAGATCAGAAAGACACCCTGAGAGATAAGGCTAACTACCATGGAAGGAACAGCCACTAAAAGGACAATTCAATTTCATGGCAGCATGAAATGTTAAATGAGAATGAAATCCCATCGTCAATATTTTTAGAGGAATGAAATGCCCAGCTTTAATTTTAGACATATAAAAGATCTTTTAAAAATAAAATACTTTTAGATCAAGCATAGGGTATTTGCATTATGGTATCTTCAAAAAGGAAATTCTAAGAGACGCTATTTCAGAACACAGAGAAATATTTTAAAATGGAAGATTTTAGATAGAATAGAAATAGAGAGAACAAAAATATAGATGTGTTCAAGAATCCAAAGAAATATTGAAGGTAAAATAAAGTTAGATTGTCGTATGTAAACTGAAAAGCAAGACTAAAATATAAAGCAACAATAGCGTATCAGAAGGGGTTGAAAGACAATTTCCTTGTATTATTATATAAAGACAAAAGTCCTTCTACTATTTTACAGATATTGATTAGTTTTAGGCCTTACTAAGTTAATTATTTATACTGTAGTTCTTGAGATAACCATTCAAACTAGAAGTGTTCATTATTCCAAACCAGGAGGAGAAAAATATTAAAATAAAATAAAATTAGTTCACAAGAATGAAAAGAAAAGAAGAAACAGGAAAATAGAACACATAAATGAGTTAATAGGTATAAACTCAAATATGTTAAAAAATGATAATTATCAGTAACACAACTAGTATTTCTAGCAAGCTTATATTATATATACTCTTCTTCCAAGCAGGGCTTAGATGCTCCCTTTGGAGACTGATACTAAATTTCATGTGTAAGTCACATTTAAAACTCAATTGTTTTCCAGTGTTACATAGCAAAATCACTTTTGCCAGCAAACACGTTCAGTTCTTTCATCTACAGCTGCCTTTCAGTTATATCCACGAAAAAATATACATCTTTAAAAGTGTTTGCCAAACTTGTGTATTGAAAATCACACTATACTTTAAATTCAGCATTGTTATTAGACAAAAATAACACACATCTGGATGTGCAAGAACTGGAAGTTAAGCATGCATTTAGTTCAATGGTCTAAATAATAATTTTATCACATACTTGGAATAAAGTAATCTTATACTATCTGAAGGAAGAGCAAACTGGTAATATCTTCTAGAATGTGATCAGAAAATATGTATAAAAGCCTTTAAAATGTTCATGCCCTTTGACTTTGCAATCCTTTTATTAGGATTCTACCCCAGTATGATAGAGTTACAAACAAACATTTGTAAAGAATACTATATTATAATATTCAAGAAGCTTTGAAAACTAATCATTCATAAATATCTCACACAAGTTGTATTACATAAGCACCATTAAAATCATGTAAAATTATATCACATTTTAAAAATATGTAATTATTTAAGTTATAAAACATGCTCCAGTGAAGCACCCAGATATATAAAGCAACTATTATTAGAGCTAAAGAGAGAAATAGGCCCCAATACACTATTTATTGGAGACTTCAACACTCCACTTTCAGCTATGGAAAGATCTTCCAGACAGAAAATCAACAAAGAAACATTGGACTTAATCTGCATTATAGGCCAAATGGATCTAATAGGCATTTAAAGAATATTTCATCCAATAGCTACAGAGTATACAATGCTTTCCTCATCACATGTATCATCCCTAAGTATGGGTGTTAATATGTTAGGTCATGAAACAAGTCTTAAAACATTCAGAAAAACAGAAATAGCATCAAGCATCTTCTCTGACCCCAATGGAATAAAACTAGAAATTAATTACAAGAGGAGGAATTTTGGAAACCATAAAAATACATGGAAATCAAACAATATGCTTCTGAATAATCAGTGGGTCAATGAAGAAATCAAGAAAAAATTGAAAAAAATTATTGCAACAAATAATAATGAAAACATACTAAAACCTTTGAATTTCTGTAGTTTCTGTTCTAATGTGATACGGCAAAAGCAATACTAAGAGGAAAGTTTATAGCTGTAAATGTCTACATCAAAAAAGAGAAAAAGCATCAAATAAGCAATCTAATGATGCATCTTAAAGAACTACAAAAGCAACAACAAACCAGCCCAAAATTAGTAGAAGAAAAGAAATAATAAAGATCAGAGCAGAAATAAATTAATTTGAGATGAAGAGAGATGAAGAAGACAATGCAAAAGATCAATGACATAAAAAGTTGCTCTTTTGAAAAGATAAACAAAACTGAAAAACCTTTAGCTAGACTAAGAAAAAAAGAGAGAAAATACAAAGAAATAAAATTAGAAATGAAAGAGGAGACATTACAACTGATACTACAGGAAATCAAAGGATCATTGTGGCTACTCTTAGTAACTATATGTCAATAAATTGGAAAATCTAGAAGAAATGGACAGATTCTTAGATACATACTACCTAGAAAGATTGAACCAGGAAGAACTTGAAAACCTGAATAGACCAGTAACAAGTAATGAGATGGAAGCTGTAATAAAAATTCTGCTATTAAAGAAAACCCTGGGATCTGATGTCTTCACTGCTGAATTCTAGCAAACAAAGAACTAATACCAATCCTACTCAAGTTATTCTGAAAGATAGAGGAGGAGGAAATACTTACAAACTCATGCTACGAGGCCAGTATTACCCTGCTACCAAAAGCAAAGGCACATCGTAAAAAAGAAAACTACAGGAAAATATCTCTGATGAATATTGATGTAAAAATCTTCAACAAAATATTAACAAAGTAAATTCAATAATGCATTACAAAGATCATTTATCATGACCAAGTGGGATTTTCCCTGGAATACAAACATGGTTCAACATACACAAATCAATTAATATTCTACATCATATCAACAGAATGAATGATAAAAATCATGCAATCATTTCAGTTGATGCCAAAAAAGCATCTAATAAAATTCAGCATTTTCTTCCTAGTAGAAGAAAAGATCAGAGTATGATAAAAAAAAATCCTTAAAAAATTGGGTATAAAAGGAGCATACGTCAAAATAATAAAAGCCATATATTACAGATCAACAACTAGTATTATGCTGAATGAGGAAAAATCGAGAGCCTTTCACCTAAGATCTGGAAAACAACAAGGATGCCCACTTTCCCTACTGTTATTTCACATAGTACTGGAAGTTCTAGCTAGAGCAATCAGACAAAAGAAAGAAAGAAAGGACATCCAAAGTGGATGGAAGACATCAAATTATCCTTGTTTGCAGATGACATAATCTTATATTTGAAAAAACCTAAAGACTCCATACAAAATCTGTTAGAACTGAAAAACAAATGTAATAAAGTTGTAGAATGCAAAATTAGCATGCAATAATTCAGAAATTCTATATGCCAATAGTGAGCAATTTGAAAAAAGAAATAAGAAAGTAATTCTGTTTATAATAACCACAAATAAAATTTAATATCTAGGAATTAATTTAATCAAACACATAAAAACTCTCCATAATGAAAACTATAAAACACTGATGAAATAAATTGAAAAGGATTCCCCAAAACTGATAAATTTTATATGTTCATGGATTGGAATAATCAATATTATTAAAATGTCCATACTACTCAAAGCAATCTACAGATTCAATGCAATCCCTATCAAAATATCAATGACATTCTTTAAAGGAATAGAAAAAAATTCCTAAAATTTAGATAGCCAAAGCTATTTTGAGAGGGAAAAAAACCTGGAGGAATCACATTACCTGACTTCAAATTATACTACAGAGCTATAGTAATCAAAACAGCATGGTACTGGCATAAAAAGAGACACAGAGGCTGATGAAACAGAATAGAGAACCCAGAAACAAATCCACACACTCACAGTAAACTCATGTTTGACAAAGATGCCAAGAACCTATGCTGAAGAAAACACAGCATCTTCATTAAATGGTGCTAGAAAAACTGGATATCAATATGCAAAAGAATGAAACTAGATCCTTATCTCTTGCCATATAGAAATGTGAAATTAAAATGGATTAAATACTTAAATTTAAAACCTCAAACTATGAAACTACTACAAGAAAACTTTGAGGACAATCCCCAGGACATTGATCTGGGCAAAATTTCTTGAGTAATACCGCACAAGCACAGGCAATCAAAGCAAAAACTGACAAATGGAATTACATCAAGTTAAAAAGCTTTTGCATAGCAGAGGAAACAATCAACAAAGTGAAGAGACAACAGACAGAATGGGAGATATATCTGCAAACCACCCATCTGACAAATAATTAAGAACCAGACATATAAGGAGTTCAAACAATTCCATAGGAAAAAGGTACTAATTAGATTTTTAAAAGGGGCAAAAGAATTGAATGGACATTTCTCAAAGGAAGACATACAAATTGCAAACAGGCATATTAAGAGGTATTAAACATCATTGATCATCAAAGAAAAGCAAATCAAAACTACAATGAGATATATTTTCTCCCCAGTTAAAATGGCTTATATCCAAAAGGCAGGCAATAGCAAATGCTGGCAAAGATGTGAAGAAAAGTGAATCTTTGTACACTGTTGGTGGAAATGTAAGTTAGTACAACCACTATGGAGAACAGTTTGGGTATTACTGAAAAAACTAAAAATACAGCTAGCATATGATTCAGCAATCCCACTGCTGAGTACATACCCAAAGAAAGAAAGTCAGTTGATTGAAGAGATATCTGCACTCCCTTGTTTGTTGCAGCATTGTTCACAATAGCTAAGATTTGGAAGCAACCTAAATGTCCATCAACAGATTAATGGATAAATAAAATGTGGTACATATACACAACGGAGCACTATTCAGTCATTTAAAAAAAAAAAAAAAGACTAAGATCTGTCATTTGCAACAACATGAATGGAACTGGAGGTCATTGTGTTAAGTGAAAGAAGCCAGGCACAGAAAGACAGTCTCCACACATTCTCATTGATTTGTAGTAGCTAAAAATTAAAACAATTGAACTCATCAAGATAGAGAGTAGAAGGATGGTTACCAGAGGCTCGGAAGAGAGGGACAAGGGGGTGAGGATGGTTAATGGGTATAAGAAAATAGTTAGAAAGAATGACTAAGACTTTGTGTTTACTAGCACAACATTGTTACTGTGGTCAATAATAATTTTATTGTATATTTTAAAATAACTGAAAGAGTATAATTGGATTATTTGTAACACAAAGGATAAGTGCTTGAGGTAATGGATATTCCATTTATCCAGATGTGATTATTATGCATTGCATGTCTGTATCAAAATATCTTATTTACCCCATAAATATATATGCTTATTATGTACACATAAAATTAAAAATAATAAAATAGATAAAACTTTTTTTAAAATGAAATTCATTTTGGGAAAGGAAAAGGTAATGATTTATCTCTACTTATAAATAAGATGGCCTTCTATATATAAAATACTAAGAAATACACATACAAGCATAAGCAAACACGCCCACAGCTGATTATGTCTAATATGACTAATAAATTCAGTAAGACAGCAGAATACATAATTAGCATACAAAAACAATAGTAATTCTCTATACTAATAGTGAAGAATATAAAAATTATGTGAAGAAAACAACTCCATTTCCTATAGCATCAAAAAATAAATAAAACAGAGAAATAGATTTAGCAAAAGAAATTCAAGAGTCGTGCACTGAAAATTACAAAATATTGTTGAAGGTGAGACAATATCTGAACAAACATAAAACAATTCCATGTTCAGTGATTGGTCAACTTAATATCATTAAAATTGAAATACTCCACAAACTAATCATATTGTGGATTCAAACAATCCCAAAGAAATTCTCATTTTTTATGTCTGTGGAATGTTAGAAGCTAATACTAAATTTTGTACGGAAATGTAAAGGATGCAGAATATTTTAAACAATCTTTAAAATTAGAAAAAATTAGAAGATATTTCTCCTAATATCATAACTTAGTAAAACATTTTCAGTAATAAGGACTATATGTTACTAGAGCAGAAGAGATATTTACATCAATGGAAAAGAAATGGCATCAAAAAATAAACCATTATGTTCATAGTAAAAGTATTTTTGACAAGGGTACCAAGGTAACTCAAGTGGGAGAGTAAAAGTCTTTTAACCATGTGGCTGAAATAATTGGTTATCCATGCAAAAAAAAAAAAAAAATGAAGTTGAACTCCTACCTCACACTATGTATAAAAATGAACTTAAAACTGACCATTGACCTAAATGTGAGAGATAAAACTATACAAATTAAAAGAAAACATAGAAGTAAATCTGTGAGCTTGGGTTATACAATGATTTTCTATGTATGACATCCAAATACAAGTAACCAAAGAAAATATATAAATACTTTGGATTTCATCACAATCATTTGCAACAACATGGAAAAACATGGAAGACATTATGCTAATTGAACTAAGCTAGGCACAGATTGACAGATTCCACATGAGCTCATTTAAATGTGGAATTTAAAAATGTTGATGTCATAGAAGTAGAGAGTAAAACCGTGGTCACCAGAGGTTGAGGTTGTTGGCAGGGATTGAGTGACTAGATGATGTAGATCCATGGATACGTAATTACAGTTAGAAGAAATAAGTTCAAGAGATGTGTTGCACAAGGTGGCTGTATGGTGACTAAAGTTAATGATGATATATTGTGTTCTTGAAAAATGCATAGACAGTGGATGTTAAGCATTATTATCCCAAAACTATAACTAGCTAAGGCAAAACATTATTAATTAGCTAGATTAAACTATTATATAATATATACATACTTTAAACTGTCATGTTGTACATGACAAATACATAACAAAATTTTGCATTTTAAGAACACCATCTGGAAAGTGAAAATACTGCCCACTTAGAATCCCAAAATAGAAGCAACTTAAATATGCATCAACTGAAGAAAGGATTAACATATGTTGCATATCCATATGCACTGTAGTATACCACAAATGTTATTTGGATATAAAAAGGAATGAAATACTGATACATATGACAACATGGTTGTACCTGAAGAACATTATGCTAAGTAAAAGAAACCAATCACAAAAGACCACGTACTATATGATACCATTTATTGTAAAATCTAGACTAGGCTAATCCATTGAGACAGAAAGAACACTACTGGCTGCCTATGACTGGAGAAGTGGGGACTGAAGAGTAATTCATAATGAGTATGGGGTTTCCTTCTGTAGTGATGAAATTATACTAAAATTAGGTAGTGATGATGGTTGTGTAACTGAATATACTGAAAAAAAAGATGAAATGTATACTTCAAACTGATGAATAAAAAAGACAAAACAACAGGTGCTGGAGAGGATGTGGAGAAATAGGAACACTTTTACACTGTTGGTGGGATTGTAAACTCGTTCAACCATTATGGAAAACAGTATGGCGATTCCTCAAGGATCTAGAACTAGATGTACCATATGACCCAGCCATCCCACTACTGGGTATATACCCAAAGGATTATAAATCATGCTGCTATAAAGACACATGCACACGTATGTTTATTGCGGCACTATTCACAATAGCAAAGACTTGGAATCAACCCAAATGTCCATCTGTGACAGACTGGATTAAGAAAATGTGGCACATATACACCATGGAATGTTATGCAGCCATAAAAAAGGATGAGTTTGCGTCCTTTGTAGGGACATGGATGCAGCTGGAAACCATCATTCTTAGCAAACTATCACAAGAAGAGAAAACCAAACACCGCATGTTCTCACTCATAGGTGGGAACTGAACAATGACATCACTTGGACTCGGGAAGGGGAACATCACACATCGGGGCCTATCATGGGGAGGGGGGAGGGGGGAGGGATTGCATTGGGAGTTATATCTGATATAAATGACGAATTGATGGGTGCAGCACACCAACATGGCACAAGTATGCATATGTAACAAACCTGCACGTTATGCACATGTACCCTAGAACTTAAAGTATAATAAAAAAATAAATAATTAAAAAAAGACAAAATAATTACTAATTATAATATTCCTGTTTGTGCTTGAAATTAATACGAGCTGAATATTTCAATTTCATGGTAATAAATTTCCATCTTATTTAAGGCACTTTTGATAAAATTTTCCATCATTTGCAAAAAAGGGTCCTAAGTTTTTGTGTTGCTCATAGACATAAACGCAGAAACAATAGATACCGGGGGCTTCAAAAGGGAAGAGAGAGGGAGTGGGGCAAAGGTTGAAAAACTACCTACTGAATCCAGTGTTCACTATTTGGGCAGCAGGTTCAGTAGAAGCCCAAATCCCAGCATTATGCAACATATCTATGTAATGAACCTGCACGTGTGCTCCATGAATCTATAATTTTAACAAATGTTTTATGTACTGCATACCTAACTTATATAAAGGTAGTTAGGTAATGCCCCAAGAACAAATACCAGATACTTAACTAAAAATAAAGTTAAGCCATGCTAGTTTTTAATCCCAATGTTATCTCCAATTAAGTTTGATAAATTGTTTTAGACTACTGAAACAAGGTACACCAAACTAGATTTTTGGTTTTTTAGCATTTGTGGACCATTTTTTCATAATACAGTAGCAAAAAAAGAAATAAACAAACAATTCCAAACATCCATACAGCTTTCATTTGTAAGAAAAAAATGCCATTATTTTTTTCAATACACTGTATAAAGAGCAATTTATTTTCATGAATGTGTTGGTAAGGCTGAAATTATATTTTCATTAATAGAGTTCTAGGCCTGAAGTTAAGATTTAATATATTGAAGAGAACAGCAAATTTCAATAGCATATCCTTTAAAATTATTGTCACTTTAATAATGAGCTAAACAGAATTATTTAAGATATTAAAGGCTATTTAGATCATTGATTCAATTAGAGCAATTCACCATGTTGTCATTCTTTATGAACTCTTCAGTATACTTGTCACACAAGGTGAACCAATACAGTAAATGAGTCATTCCAAACATTTCTATATTAGACAAGTTTCATTATCTAGGACAGAGCAGTTACTTAAATATTATTAAAACAGGCTTAAAAGAGGAATAAAAGTGAGGGAAAGGCTGAAATAGAAAGAGAGCAACACAGAGAGAGAAATAGTGATTTTAATAACTATAAAATATTTCTTCCTTTGATTTGCTAGGAGAAGAAGTGATAATGTATCTTTCTTAATCTATTGGACTTAAAACATAACTTTGAACATAAAGCTATGAGACTTGATAATCTTTTCTGATATACTACTTTTTTGATATTCTTGTATAAAGAATATTCTACAGGTGGGGAGGAGAGGACACTATGCTAAATATTACTCCTGGAAAAGTGCATTTGCTTCAGAGAAATCTTTATCATAGGTCTATAACAGGAAGGAACAATAGCATCTCTTATGTGCTAAAGTAGCACAATAACGAACTCTGTTCAAGTGGATCAAAAGCCATCAATGTCAAAATTAGGCACAGGTAAGGCAGGATATTGCCGATAGAATTATATATTAGTCCATTCTCACATTGCTATAAATACCTGAGACTGAGTAATTTATAAAGAAAAGAGATTTAATTGGCTCATAGTTCCACAGGCTGTACAGGAAGTGTAATTCTGGCATCTTCTTGGTTTCTGGGAAGGCCTCAGGAAACTTAAAGTCATGGAAGAAGGCGAAGGAAGAGCAGGCACGTCTTACATGACCAGAGCAGGAAGAAGAGAGAGAAGTAGGGAGGTGCTACACACTTTTAAACAACCAGATCTTGTGAGAACTCTGTCAGGAGAATAGCACTAGGGGAATGGTGCTAAACCATTCTTGGGGACTCCATCCCTGTGATAAAATCACCTTCCACCAGGCCCCACCTCCGACACTGAGGATTACAACTCAACATGAGATTTGGATGGGGACACAGATCCAAATCATATTAAATTTTCACAAATTCCAGTAAAACTTTGTATTTTGTAAGGATATTTAAGTACTTGGAAATAGAAGTAGAGAGTAAGGGGAATATTGTACAGCCATCACAGCCTTTGTCTACTAAAGAAGTCAGTTCCATGTGACAAATGTTCATTTTAACATTAGCTTCTTCAATCCATCTGGGGGTGTTTTCATATTTCTATAAGACACTGCTTTTCAAATAAATTACCCAAAGCATTCTGGAAATCCAAAAGTAACTGTATGAACTATAAGCATTAGAAAACACAAACGTAAGTTGAAAATATTTATGAAACTAAATAGATGTAAAGCTAGTGACTCATATGTTATAATGTATTCACAGATATTTCTTAAATAAAGTAGGCATTTCTATAAAATAAAAACCCTAATAATATTTGTTATTAAGAAGAAAACTAGAAAAGGAAGAAACAAAATGATGGTATGTTTGGAAGATGCTGAGGTGAGCTGGTGATAAAATTATATCCCCTGAAAAAGCAATACAAAGAGCAGAAATTGAGTAAGCCAGACAATGCCTAAGTTTTTTCCAAAACCACCGTGCAGTTTTGGACTTTGGCCTGATTTATTTTTCACCTCTGTTCTCCCTCCACCTTCTTCTCTTCCTTCATCTCATCATTTCAATTAATTTCAAGGAATTTGAAAATTCTTTGGAGAATTTTCAAAGAATTTTAAAAAGGGAGAATTCTGTCCCCATGATTTAGTCACTTCCCACAAGGCCCCACCTCCAAAGTGCTAATCTTGCTTCCCTATAGTGGGTAGGACAGGGGATGAGGGATGATGTGAGGGAAGAAAAACAAAGGGCTGTATGTATAGATAGCTATGCATATTTGAGAGATAATACATAATATACCTAAGTATTATATATATGTAGGTATATAAATATGTCAAAATTGATTATTCAAAGACATGGTCTGGAAGATCTTATGACCAAATTAAAACAGAAATTTTATTTTGGAAGACATTAATGAGCAATTTCTTCTTAGATTTCCATTGTTTCAAAATCATGTCTGTAATAATAAAGGGCAATTTTTCAAAAGAATAAAAAGGATAAAAATCCTAAATCAGAAGAGTGCCAACAATGCACTAGAGATATCTATACAGGATACGAATAGATATGAGCTACTAATACAAAGAAAATATTTTTTACGTGTGTTATGTTTCATTTTGCTTTTAAACAGTAAATGAAATTATCAGAAAGCACTAGAAAACTCCCAGAGTTTGATTAGCAGAAGCTTAGATCAAGATGAAGCAATGGGATTGTTGGTAGGAACAAGCTGAGTTGTTCAGAAAATGGTGACAGGGCTACCTCCGTGATGTCCTGGGCACAAAACTCATCTCTAACCAACACTTGGCATGAAATGTGGCCCGAGTAAAATGTAGGCATTGTAGTGGGGTTTGTAAAAGGGCAATTGTATCTTTTAGAGAAGAGGAACTGTGCACCAACTATCTTTGAGCTAGTACCGAAACACAGAGCAAAGCAAACAAAACCTTGAGCAACGGTGTCTTGTTCCCTACTCTACTTGCCCTGCCTGGCAGTTCATTCCAGTAGAATTCTGACTTGACATTGATCCTTGTTAAGCTCCCAATCTGGCAAAAACTGAGGATGCTGTCAAGCTAGCAAGTGTGGTGGTTACAGGGGAGCAGGTGCCCCTAAGCATGACTCAGAATCTACAGTTACCAGAGTTCCTGCCTGGAACAACTCAACCAAGTTCAGGCCCCCGGCCTAGTTTACAGCTGCCCACATGATTAACTAAGCCTGCACGCATTATGGCAAACTGGATCAGCAGAATACAAAAAAAAAAAAAAAAAAAAAAAAAAAAAAAAAAAAATCAGAGTAAACACAAATTTCTTCCTTCTCCCTTTATCTGTCATACAGGTATTTGAAGAAGGGTCTGCAATGTATCTGATAGAACACATTTAAACTTCCAAAAAGAATGTATTAAAAGAGAGAATACAGAAATATCATTAGGCACATTAAATGACTCCATGGTTGGAAAAAAAAGGATTATTTTAGAATTTTGAAAAGAATATTGTAATTTGTAAAAGGCATCCTGTCTCCTTACAGTAGATTGTACATAGTGCCTACAATATTTGAAAACAAATGTCATCAATATGAAGAGAACAAATTGAGTTTAGAGAATATGCTTTCAAGTGACAAAAAAATAGCATATTAAAATAAAATACTATCAAGGAGGCAATGATTGTAAGATTAAACAGTAGAGAAATCGAGATCAAGATATTTTCTTTTTACTTTTTATTTTCTTTTTTTGCGATGGATTTTTGTTATCGTTGCACAGGCTGGAGTGCAATGCCCCAGTCTCAGTTCACTGCAAATTCTGCCTCCCCTGTTCAAGCGATTCTCCTGCCTCAACCTCCCGAGTAGCTGGGATTACAGGTGTGGGCCACCACCCCGGCTAATTTTGTATTTTTAGTAGAGACGGGGTGTCTCCATGTCTCAAACTCCCGACCTCAGGTGATCTGCCCACCTCAGCCTCCCAAAGTGCTGGGATTACAGGCATGAGCCACTGCGCCCAGCCACATTTTATTAAATTTAGAAAAAATACGATTTTGCAAAAAGATCAGTTTCAAGAGGAGCAAGCTGGAGAATGGAAATAGGTCTGATATACATGAATTAGGAAATACAGAGAAAAATGAAGATAAAAAGGAGAAGAATAATCAATTAAATAATAGAAGAAACTTTCTTCCACATAAAAGAGGATCTGCATCTTCGTAACAAAATGATTAATTGTTGATCAGGCAAAAGGACTGGAAAAATATTTGTTCATATGTTAGTGTATGTGTGTGCATGTGAAATTTTATGTTGTCTGATAGCGAAATTCAAAATATTACCAAATTGCTCTCCAAAACAGATTGCTCTGATTTATACTCAAAATTCAGTTCTCACAGTTCTAAAATACGATGAATATTTTTTCCAAATTAAAAAAACTTCAAAATTAAATTATACAAATTAATACAAATGTAGACATTAAGAGTTTCCTTAAAAGGTGGTAAGGCTTGAGATGAATATGGTGAAAAATATCAACTGTGTGTATTTCCTAGTAAAAGCAATTCTGTAATTAAGTACTTGACAGGGCTGGTGTGATGACACTTTAGTAAGAGTGCTATCAAAGTGACTGTGGCCAAATATTCTATTTCATCTGAAGATGGGCGCTGTCTTGTGATTTATTGGTCACAGATCAAAGGCAGAAATGTTTCTCCCTGTATCTGGACAATGTATCTAGCAATTAAATGTATATAAGCTAAGAGTTTACCTGCATTTCTAATATGATAAAGTTAAGTGAAATTTGAAGATTTCAGAGGGCAGCCATAAATGTCATCATAGTAGAGTTAGAACACGAATTAGGAACTTTAAACTTATAAAAAGCTAATGCAAAGGTCATGCTACTCACAAACCATGAGGACTTCAATTTTCATGACACATTTTCTCTAAGGATGTGAAGTTCACAATCTCCAAAGGATCATTTAAGTTCTATCTCATAAACTGGAAGGCTTTCTTTTTCACAGTCATGACCACTAATAAGACAAGTGATTAGAGAGAAAGCAGTCCCTAAGAAACCAGAACAAACATAATAAAATTACTTGGCATTCTTATTTGGAAAGTCTACTAATTTAATCAGATCCAAGCTAGTTTGATGACACACAAATATTGGAGCCTGAAAGGAGATATACTGAATATCAGATACTAGATTAATTAAATATAAGAATAATAGAAAGGAACTAAAACATCAGGCTGAAGCTACAGGGGCAAATTCCAGTTATTTATTTATTGTCTTGATCAGGTTTATTTAATTTTTCTGAGTTAAATTTCATATTTTTGTAAACTAAAATAAATATATATTTACTCAAGATTCTTGGGCATTAAAGTAACAGCATATATAAAGTTCTTATATAGTTAATACATCTTATACAATTTAAAAAGCATAGCCAAAATATAGTTGGTAAAATATTGCATGTGATTTGGACAAACAATTGAAAATTAAATACATAATGGAAAACAATATATCACTTTCATGCTTACATTGTGCAGAGACAGTTTGGCTGGGGAGACCCTAATCAGCGGTGCTAGAGGATTAAGACACCATACAGAATATAGAGGGTGTGGAGTGGGAATCAGGGCTCTCACAGCCTTCAGCGCTGAGAGCCTCAAACGAGATTTACCTACATATTTATTGACAACAAGTCAGCGATAAGCATCATTTCTATAGATAAATATTAACTAAAAGTATTCCTTATGGAATAAGGAATGGACTGAATAAAGATGGGCTCTGGCTTGTTATCTGCAGTAGGAGCGTGTCCTTAATGCCAGATCACTCATTGCTACTGCTTGTGGTTTAAGAACCCTTTAAGCGGTTTTTTCTGCCTGGGTGGGCCAGTGTTCTTTGCCCTCATCCGGTAAATCCACAACCTTCCAGTGTACGCGTCATGGCCATCACAAACATGTCACAGTGCTGCAAGAGATTTTGTTTATGCCAGTTTTTGGGCCCATTTATGGCCAGATTTTGGGGGCCTATTCCCAACGTATATGTGAAATGAGATGAG
The DNA here is from genome assembly GCF_007565055.1 of Rhinopithecus roxellana. Lineage (NCBI taxonomy): Eukaryota > Metazoa > Chordata > Mammalia > Primates > Cercopithecidae > Rhinopithecus > Rhinopithecus roxellana. The sequence goes on from NC_044566.1 coordinate 32,401,481, forward strand.
AATACAGAATTGATATGGTTTGGCTGCATCTCTACCCATATCTCATCTTTAATTGTTGTTCACAAATCCTCATGTGTTGTGGAGGGACCCAGTGGAAGTAATTGAATCATAGGGCAGGTGTTTCCATTCTGTTCCATGAGAGTGATAATTCTCCTGGGATCTGATGGTTTTTATAAAGGGCATTTCCTGCCCCACGTTCTCTTATCTGCTGCTCCATGTTCTCTTATCTGCTGCTTTGCTCCTCCTTTGTCATCTGCATGATTGTAGGGCCTAAAATATAGGTGTACAATTTGCATATGATTTGGATAAATAATTGAAAATAAAACATAATGGAGACAAAATAAATATATCCTCCCAGCCATGTGGAATTGTGAGTTTATTACACTCTTCCTTTACAATTACCCATTCTCCAGTATGTCATTATATAGCATGAGAAGAGACTAATACAAGAATTTTTCTTAATGTAATCAGATCAAATGCTAACCTTAGCTATCTGGAATTTTAAAGCAAAAGCCTTCTTATCTTATTTGTTGAAATGATGTCTTTACCATACAATTTTATTTTATAATTTGACTAATACATTCAGCATTTGTATAGTATTTTTGCAAAATGGCTTCTTTCCATTTAATAGTCCAGTCTTTCTTAAGCATAAAACATTGGAATGAAGATAAGAATAAAGTGGAATTGCAATGCTACCTTTATACTTCCACAAAATGAAGAATATGTCACATTTACATAAAATTATATTTTCATTGAATTACGTTAAGAAGAGTTGAATATATCTTCCCTCTGACATATGGGAGTACAACATTCCAGGCCAAAAGGCATTGCATTTAAGTAGTTGTCTCTGGAACACCTGCTTTCCAATAATTAACTTGATTCTAGTGAGAAATACTTGCTTTTCTTCCTCCCAATTATAATTATTGCCCTTGTTTTTTTGCATGTCTCAGGTACTGAAAACTGAAATGATATATTTGACTTAGGAGGAAAACTTAAAATATTCCCTTGTTATAGTTTTGGTGGGTTATTCTTTATAATCTCCACACATTATCATACTAGGACAGCTTTGGCATTATTTCTTATTATTAAGTTTTACCACTGTCTTATTTACTAAATCTTTTGTTTATATCGGTCTACTTTGTGCTTCTATGTTTTGGGCTCTATATAGGAAACCAGAAGATATAGATGTTCCACATAAAATCAATTCACATATGATGCCATCAGCGAATACCAAAATGGCTGATTGGAAGCTGCAAATGCCATACAAATATTTTTATGGCAATGAGGCTAGAAATAGGGAAAAAGTGAAAGGCTTCCTCAGTTTCTAAGTGCTTAATTTGAGAATCGTAACCCCCTGTGTGTTTGCAGAGGAAATAGAGACTTTGTAAGCTTCTTCATCTATTGCTTAAGAACACGTGGAGAAAGGGAATACTGACATTTGGAAGAACTCACAATGGGTTTGCGGAACTCCATTTTTAGACTGAGAACTGCTCTTAGACATATTGTCCTGAAAGTTTGATGGGAACTTCCTTTGTTGAAAGTTGCGCTAAACTACCCAAGGGGTTTTTCTTAGAGTTCTTTCATCAGAGACCCGTGACAAGTAACAAAAGCTGCAAACAGAATGCCAAGCAATACTCTTAGGTAAGATATGGTACGTTAAGACGTTGGACGTTTATAAGTTATTTGGTGAATGTAAATTATCAAACATTACTACACTTTTCTGTATGTGATCATTATTTTAAAAATTTATACTTACTTGCTCCTTATCTCATTATATACGCCAATTTCAAAATATACCACATGAATGTATTCTTTTTTAACTGTAGAAAAGGGGAAAAATATTTTCAACCAGACTGGCAAATACAACATAAATTGTTTAAAATGTTTATCACAAGGACATCTTTTACATTTAGAATACTACTCTGCCATCTAGGGGAAACTAAGAATCTAACACCCGTGGGGGAAAAATTCAACTAGAATGAATTCTTCATACTTAGAATGTAAATTAGCTAAGTAAAATAGTGTAAAGGGCCGGATCCGGTGGTTTACGCCTGTATCCCAGCACTTTGGGAGGCCGAGGCAGGCAGATCACGAGGTCAGAAGTTCGAGACCAGCCTGGTCAGCATAGTGAAACTCGCTCTCTACCAAAAATACAGAAATTAGCCTGGCATGGTGGCACGTGCCTGTAGTCCCACTATTCAGGAGGCTGATGCAGGAGAATTGCTTAACCCAGCAGGTGGAGGTTCGTGAGCCGAGATCATGCCATTGCACTCCAGCCTGGCAACAGAGTAAGACTCCGCCTCAAAAAAAATTTTTTTTAAAAAATATTATACACAACATGCATATATAAGTGTAAAGTCACCATCAACAGTAAGATTTTTTTACTGACCTTGTTAATGTGGATCATAGAGGTATAACAACAAAAAGATATATTTACAAAATAATCGACACGCGCTTAGGCAGCAAAACGAGTACATGTGACTATATTGATCTTGCTTCTTTTCATTATACAGATATATCTAATCTTCAAATAAATTGCATCTGAAAATTCTTGCTCTCTTGTGTCTCATTTATAAATTCTTTGGCTGCAAATGTAGTGTTGGAATGCAGTGTTCTAACTGCTATGCCTTTTTCTTGATGATTGACCTTTATGTTCAATGTCGTAAATACATTAAAACCACTCTCCACACCTCCTTGCATATAAACAAGAGCAAAAGCACTGACTGTGCATTCACAGTCACTTTCAAAGAATGTTTTAAATTTTAAAAATATTTCAATCCAGTATTGCTTTTTCTTAAGGAGTAAAGAGGTATTGCTTAAATAACTATTCGGTGAATAGCAGTTGCTGATTATATAGGTATGTATATGTAATTAAGAAATAGAGAGAATGTTCATATTATGTAATATATATACTATATTATTAATATCTTATTGATTATATATTATATATAATATTATATATAATTATATAATATATAATCAATAATGAAAGCTCTCTCTCTCTATATCTATATATACAATCTATGTATTGTTTATGTAGTCCCCCTCTGTATATATATATGGGGAGGACTACGTAAATATCTAGATTTTATGATAACTAACTTTTGTTGTTGTTGCCATTGCTGTTCTTGCTATGTTCAGCTTAGCACATTCCCTTGTCTACCATCTGTGATTTCAGGCACAAAATAAGGACGTTAATGAAAAAGTCACTTTTCATTATTATTGAGTGAATTTCTGTTAGGGAACGAGAAAACTCTCAGTATGTTGTACTGAACTCCTGCTGTCTTTTAAAAGTCTTCATGCATTGGCATTTTTATGTAGGTTACCTCGTGAAGAGAAGCTAATTCGGGAGGTCATTTTCTCAAGCAATGTTGAAATGTTTAGTTGTTGGATTGATCTATTATTTCATTTAATGTTAAACCACAATTCAGTTCAGGTGAAATCCAACTCTTCAAATGACCATGACTCATGATAAAATAAAATATGTAACTTTTCAAATAGTTAGATGAGATCTATCCCATCATCAAATAAATGACTTTTTTGGAACTATTAACAGAAAGAGTGTATTATTGTTCTTTGGATTCTTTTCACATAAAGAAAAATGTGGGCCAGGAGGTGGCTCATGCCGTATTGCAGCACTTTGGGAGGCTGATGGGGAGGATCAACTGAGGTCAGTAGTTCGAGACCAGCCTGGCCAGCATGGGTGAAACCCCGTTCTATAAATATACAAATTTAACCAGGCGGGGTGGCACCTGCCTGTAATCCCAGCTACTCAGAGGTTGAGGTAGGAGAATTGCTTTAACCGGAGGGGAGGTTGGCAGTCAGCCGAGATCATGCCGCTGAACTCCACCCCGGGTGACAGAGTGAGACTTGGTCTCAAAGAAAAGAAAGAAAATGTGTTTGCTTGTTTTTTCTATTAGTATTTCAGTACAGTTTCATTGTGCCCTTCTGAATTATTAAGGCTTAATATCTAAAACGATCTTCTCTGTCTTTTTAAAAAGCCTCTTTAAATGTAAATAGAATATAGATGCAAGAAAACTGTAAACAGCAGTCACATGGCTTAGTATATTATAAATTTTAAATAAGGTAAAAACTACAAAATCCAAGAAATATAAAACAAGTCACAAACATAGAGACTCCTCATGGACTCAGGTCAGTCTCAAAACCACCTTTCCCTCAAGATCAGCATCCTGACTCGTGTATTGTCCCTTCCTTTCATCTTTCGATGTTTTATCCCCAGGTTTGCTTCCAAACTACAGTTTCGCTTGCCAACTTGTTTTATGTTAGTTTCTCTTTTTTCTAATCTACAGATTCCTTCTGTCCTTTTTGTTCCTTGTAACTTATCTGTGAAAATCATGTGGTGTTTGACCTTTAGATTTTTTCTGCAGTCTGGATTTGCTGATTGCATAGTCATTTCAGATGTTTTCTCTGTCATTTACACCTTTTGCAAAGTGCCAGTGGCCACAGAGTTTTCATCAGATTCGTTTTCAATTCCTTTGGCAGGACTATAGGTATTGTCTTGTCTTACAAGAGGCATGTCTTGTGGTATAAACAGTGGTTGACTTCGGTGACTAATCAATTGCTGCCTAGTGAGTAGCAAATGGCAATAGTCACATAAAGGTAAAATACGTTTCAACTACTGCCTGAGTCCACTGCACTATAACAATAACCACAAACAGCAATTTATTTTCATAGTTCTGGAAGCGGAATTGTCCACGGCCAAGGCAGATTCGTGTCTAATCAGAGCCCAGTTCCTGGCTTATAGACATGAGGCCTTGTTTCTGTGTCCTTACATGGTGGAAGGATGAGGAATGTCCCTCAGCCTCTTATAAGGGCATGTCTTACTCACAAGGGCCCAACCTATTGCTTAATCATTGCCCAAAGCCCCCACCTCCTGAAACCATCCAACTTGGGAGTGAGGATTTCAAAACAGAGATTTGGGGAGACAAGTATCAGACCATAGCAACTACTATTTAGTTCATAGTAATATAACTCCTTTGGAAGGACAGGATAAATATTTTCCTTTTTTACTTATTTTAAGGACATGATTTGCTTCCCTATTATTTTCCTAAATTTACTAACTATTGTTATTAAGAAATTATAAACTTTAAACATATTTAAATTTAGTTAGTCTTATATTATCCTTTTGGAGCTCAATTGTAAAATGTTTGCCCAGTGGCAGCCTCTTCAATATGAACCTGAGTCTTTTTTGACATAACCCTTAACTATCTAAAAAGAAAGGCATGTCTATTACTGGACACAAGATTATTTATCTCAATTTTATTGTATATACCAACTTCTGTAATCCAATAAAGAATGTATATACACATACACACTATGAATATAAATCATCCACATTAAATAGCTATCAAGAGAAGAAGATACATAAAGGGCCAAATGTTAGAATTACTAGAAAACAATACTTATAAATAACTTTTGCATTATAAAGAATCTAGTGGAAAAGGTCAATATGCATGACCAGATATAGAATATATAATACACAGAAATGGAACTCTAAAAATGAGATTCATGAAACACATGCACACACACACATAACACACACACATGATACATATGTGTAAAAATGAATGTCCTCAGTGGGTTATCAGCAAATTGAACACAGCAGAGAAAAGAATCATGAATTTGAAGACAATTAGTTAAAGTTATTCCAACTGAAATTTTTTAAAAAGTTGGAAAAAGAAACAGACAAAATACATAATTGATCTCAGGAAATGAAAACTTATTTCCACACAAAATTCTGCTCATGAGGCCAGGCGCAGGCTCATGCCTGTAATCCCAGCACTTTGGGAGGCCCGGTGGGCAGATCACCTCAGTTAGGAGTTCAAGATCTGTCTGACAAACGTGACCCTCCATCTCTACTAAAAATACAACATTAGCTGGCGTGTTGGCACGTACCTTTAATGCCAGCTACTCAGGAGGTGGAGGCAGGAGAATCGATTAAACCTGGGAGCAGAGTTGCAGTGAGCTGAGTTGTGACACTGCACTCCAGCCTGCGCCCAGCAGACTCTGTCCAAAATAAAAAAAAATAACAATACCCAAAATACGTAGTAGCACACGATTAATACATGCAACACTTGGATGGATCTCAAGAACATTATTCTGGGTGAACAAAATTTAATCTTAAAAAGTTGTGTGGCTTCATTTGCATAACATTTTCAAATAACAAAATCAGAGATACGGAGAACATACTGGTGATTGATATGGATTAAGAAAGGGGTGAGAAGCAACTTTAAAAGAATAGCACAAAGTATTTCCTGTCAATTTCCAACTTTTTAAATTTATTTTGATAGCACTTTATATATATATATATACTTTTTATTATTACTCTCACATTTTTGTGCCTTCGTATTTATTTCTTCAATACATTTTATATACTGTGCTGTACTTGTCATAGATTTCTAGACTGAAATTAATCTCTGTTTTTCTTCTTTATTTGGGAAGTGAAGTTTATGGATTTTCTTCTGTGGATTTTCTAGATTGATTACACAGTTGTAGTAGTTTGGACTATATTGCTATTTCAATTTTTGTATTATGTATACTTGTGTCTCTCTTAGGCAGAAACATATATAAGGCATGTTTTTCTTTTGTCATTTGATGGGGGCTTTTTTTCCAGTTGTGTTGATTTCTATTTTATTGCATTTTGCTCCAATATTTTTATATGAGTTTCATTTTTACAATTTATAGAATTATTTTAGTACAGCCTAAGATATGGTCAATAACAATTATTTTTTATTTAGTAAATTCTATTCCTATAATAGAGGAGTTCATATATGAGACTGTGTATATATGTGTGAATATATGTAATGTAATTGTGTGTATTATAATACACACACTTTCTACATAAAAAGAGTATAAAATCTTTTGTGATCCTCAAACTATTAGGAGAGCGATATCAGCACTCTCCTACTAAATAAGAGAGCGATCCATTAGTAATGAATGTTACATAGCTTTCATTCTATAAATGTTGAAATATTATATATCCATTATGCTGATAATTTATCATTTCAATTGGGACTGTGATGAGTAGACCTGGTAACAGCAGATAACTAAAGGGCATTAAATGAACTATTTATGTGCCTCTGCTGGGTTTAAAACCTAAAATGGAATTTCTGTACAGAGGGTATCAATTTTCATCTTAACAGATGCTGGCAAAGACTTTTTAAGGTGTTTGTCAGATATTCTCTTTTCACCAATACTGTGACTTTTCTGGTTCTAAATGTTTTTGCCAGTATTTTGCATTTATCAAAATATTTTAACAAAACAATAGGTATATATTTGTCCCTGTGAAATGAAATGCTTGTTCTTTTGTCTATTTCTGCTAGAATATCTTTTTGAAATGATTTATAATAAATCTTTATTTATATATTTACTAATATTTATATAGTTTTATATGCTATAGATAATAATACTTGTTAAATATCTTTATTGTGAAAATGTTTTCTCAATTTGGGATACACGATTTCTAAAATGCAATGAAGTCTAATTTACTAGTTTCCAGGTTTTTATTCCGGTGCTCTCAGTGTCCTAGATAAAGATTGTGCCTTTCTCTAAGGACATACAATATCCTCCTGTGTATTCGTCTCAAAACTTTGTTGTTACCTGTGTACATTAAGATCTACATTAATATGGATTGATTATGTTACCTTGCATTAAAGATCAAGAAAAATTATTTCTATACGTTTCCAATTCATTTGGCATTATATAGTAACAAATCAGTCTTTCATCACTGTATATATGAGGATCTACTTCTGGACATAATACACTTTTTAAAACATTTAGACTTTATTGTTTAGAGACTGTTTCAGGTTTGTAGACAAAATTGTTGGAACTATAAGTAAGCTGCTCTGTGCTTCCCTCACTAAACACTCCTTCCACACGCTTCCCTTATTATCAATACTTGAAATACTGTGTACATTTCCTACAATCAATGAGAAAATATGATACATTACTATTAACGAAATTCCATAGTTTCCATTGGGTCACTCTTTGTATTGCACAAGCTATGGGCTTTGACAAACCATAATGAGAAGTAACCACCATTATAGTATCATAACCACCTATTTATCCCTCCCCTCCCTTCCACCAATCACTGGAAACACAGCTCTTACTATTTTTATTATCTTTTCCAGAAAGACATATGTTAATCAGTCCTAGTATGTAGCCTTTTCAGATTAGCTACTTTTATTTAATACTTGACAATATTTATATGAGTATCCTCCATGTCTTTTTGTTACTCAATACTTCATTTTTAATAACTGAATAATATTCCTTGCAAGGATTACCAGTCCATTTATCCATTCACCTACAATTACATCTTGGTTGCTTCCAAATTGTGGCATTAAGAAAAAAATGCTATAACCATTAATGTCAGTTTTGGTGAGGACATATTTTAAGTAAATACTCATACCAAGAGTATGATTACTAGACCTTACCATAAGGCGAGGTTTAGTTTTGTAAGAAACTGCAAATTGTCTTCCAAAGTGGCTGTACAATTTTAGTTTTCCCACCATAATAAATGACAGTTTCTTTTGCTCCATGTTCTTTTGTCTAATTGTATAGTTTTAAATCTCCTTAATTATAAGATTGGGAATTAATCAAACTATATGTTTTCTGGAAAAAAAACCTAGCAATATATTTAATGATGAAAATAATAGCCGGGGTACAGTAAATGACATTTTGTATGCAGAAAAGTTAGCACTGGCCTTCAGTCCTGCTCTGGTACAAAGCCAATAATATAGCAATTCTAGTGTTAAACTCTATGAACTACCTCTTTCAGATTGCTCTACGAAACCGAGCTAGATATTCCTTTTCACAGATGGTGTCACCGGCCTGTACCCTAAATGGCGATACGTGAAACAACTCCTTTCACTACGCTTGCAGATCATCAAGGACATCCGGCCTTACACTAACTAGGAGGACCTAGAGTAGTTTACTTGAGGTCATGAAACAGCTGGAGAAGTCTCTCATGTGTACCTCTCCTGAGCATTTAATTACTGTCTGCGATATCTGTAATCTCTTCAAACAGTCTGCATAGTCATTTGGATAACATTTAAATATTCTACATTTATTAGTATTCTAATAAATAATTACAGCTACCACTGAATCTCATATACATTTACTGCACATAAAATAACTGCAAAGTGTGATTGCTTATTATTTCTCTGAATAATATGAAAGAACCACTTAGAAACTATAGCACTTCACACCTATATGGTCAACTGTCTATACCTTAAGAGTTTTCACATGGGATTTAGATTAAACATACCTGCACACGTGCATTAAATATAATAATATAATAGGTATTATGTATAAGTATTTTATATGAATATTTTTGGATATTCTGTTTATCAACTGTTACATTTGAAGTAAAATTCACTCTACACAGCTATGAAAAAATGTGTTATAAAAATAAAGTATCTCAACTAGTTTTCTTTTTTAAAGCAGAATTCAAAGAAAATAACGTCCAATTCTGCCTATACTGATAGATGACATTAACAGATAGTGGCTTTATTGTATTATTCTCAGCGTCTGCAACTTCACTATAACATAGGAGAAATTACCCTATCTTTTTTCATAAGATGACAACTCGCACTTTGGCAATAATGACTAAAATGACTTTGTACAAATATTTTTCATCCATAAGCCTTTTTCTCAAAGTTATTGGGATTTAAATTATCATTATTGTTTTTATAATGTCACCTTTTAAGGAACTCAAGATTGATAGGTATAATTTGAAGGGCAGTGCGCCCCAAACATCTAAATACCCACTGCACATATCATGCTGACTGATCTCCACTATTAAAGATTTATTCCACTGGGATAGAGTTTTAAGAAATTTACATATTCAAATATCCAAAGAAGAGGTAAATTTAAAAATTTGAAAGCCCACAGTAAGTCTCTATTTTTATCAGTGGCTACCCGATCAGGCAGGAACTAGGCAAAGCTAGTGAAAACAAGTTAGAGAAAAGGGATAAGAGACAGCAGAAGCAACTCACTTTCTATAGGTCAGGAGGGTGCCAGAGCTCCACTGCTTATACTTTACATGTGTGAGCACAGCCAATCTTGTATACATACTCATGAATTTGAGAGTATAACAACTTTTTGCCCACCTAACTCTTAACATTGATAAAGTATAGCTTCCTCTAAATTATTATCTCTTCAAATTTAAGTGTCTTGGTTTTATTTTGGAGCATCCTTTGCCAAAAGCAGATATTAATTCTATAACACTTAATATGTAAAAAAGCTTAATGCACAACGGTCAAGGGCGTTGGAAATACACAGATGTAGATTTCATTTCGCTCCATCAAATGCAATGTGTGACACCATATTGACTTCATTTTCCTGGTTTCCAAATACAGAGAACAAGACAATAACCCCGTGTTGAATTGCTTGCAACTAATGTTTACAATTTATACATATAGCATATTTTTCTCACCTGAACATTTGATAACATTTTCAATATTCATAATTATTTTATCCAATGTAAAATATTTATAATAGTTTCTCTCCTTACCTCAAGTTTATTGTAAAGATTTAATTAAATAAGCTAGAATAATGATTCTGGTAAATAAGATGCATATAAATGGGGTAGTGTGTGTGCTAAACTAATACTGCTGTCCTTTCATTAACTAGGAGCACAGGACAATTAGACTATTTTATTAGACTTTGTTTATTTTAATGATATTGTAGGACAGTGCTTCTCTGAAGAACAACACAATCTCTGCATTAATGGGAAATCTATAGTAGGAAGCAGTCATAAGCTTTTGGTTTTAATTTGGTTTTGTTTTGGTTTTTGCCTTTATTACCTTTAGGACATGCTTCCTCAGTGCTCGAACTCCAACTGAGTTAGTGTTAATGCAGGTTTGAGTCTTCCTTTCTATATTCGGGTAAATGTGGCTCTCACTGCCTCTATATTACAACAGTCAGATAAGTTTATGTGTATGTGTTTTTGAAATTATTCACAAAATTGGTTATTCCATCCTTTATATTCTAAAGTTTTAATATGGTATTTCCTTTTGCATAATTGGCCCATGAGTCTTTTAAATAAACTTTTGCATAATTACAGCAACAGAAATACTATGATTTTATAGAACATGCCATGCCATGGTCTTTTAATATTTATTTATTAATTTTATAAACAGGTTGTATTTTGCCACCAAGGCTGAAGTGCAGTGGCACGATGGAAACTCACTACAACTCCTAGATCCCTGGGCCAAGTGATTCTCTCATTTCCACTCCTAGGTAGCTGGGACTAGAGGCTGTGCTACTAGTCCCAGCTAGTTTTTATTTTTTAAAATTTTTTGTAGAGACAATAGTTTCGCCATGTTGCCCAACTGATCTCAAGCCTCTGGGCTTAAAAAATCTGCCTGCCTCCACCTCCAAACTGCTGGAATTATAGGTGTGAACCACTCACTGCACCCAGCCCATGCCAGATCTTTAAATATCGATTGGCTGCATTCTCTGCACCAGACTAAAATATATATACATTTTAAAAGGCTTAAGCTGCTATAACCCAAGAAGACCATGGTGCTTTTAAAGACACTTAATCAAAGGTCAAGAATAAGAAATGTTGAATGAAAGAAAATTTAAATCACTTTTTTAATGTAAATAATTTTTTTATTATTTTGTAATCATTAAGAAGATGTGGTTTTGATAGTTTTTAAAGGTTACAATCTTGTGGTTATAGTTATCATAATTACCTAACCTTATGTATGTCAGGCAGACTTAATGAAATTCGTTTTGTCACAAATTCTTTACTGAATAAACGAATTGTTGAAAAAATAAGGAACTTAGAAATTCCCAAGTAATCTTAGTTAATCAACTAAAAGATGGCCATATGGCATGGCTGCAATAGTCATAACCGTTTTCAAAAACTCAGTTATTTTCTGATGGAACTGTGGGCTTAGATACATTTCAGCTCTACATTTACTAATGTTGCAAATTTGGTAAGGACATATTCCTACACTTCTAAAGCAGGCTTTTGCCATTTGCCTACCTTATTAGACTGTATTTATTGAGTTCAGAGATATACTAGAATTAAGGCTAGAATTCACAGTTTTGGAATCAAATATATGTTGTAGC